>NC_056707.1:2070121-2071364 GCF_018831695.1 Puntigrus tetrazona
TTATAAGCTCGAGATTAGACTATTGTAATGGTTTATTGGGTAGTTGTTCTGCACTATATTTGTTTGTTGATAAACAAACTGCAGCTTGTCCAAAACGCAGTAGCTAGATTCCTTACTAGAATTAGGAAGTATGATCATATTAGCCAGGTTCTGTTCTGGCTCCCTATCGAACATTGGATAGATTTTAAAATCTTGTCAATTACTTATAAAGCCCTGAATGGTTTAGCTCCTCAATATTTGAGAGAGCTCTTTTCACATTACAGTCCTGCACATCTGCTGCGTTCTCAAAACTCTGGCAATTTGATAATACTTAGAATATCAAAATCGACTGCAGGCAGCAGATCCTTTTCCTATCTCGCACCTAAACTCTGGAACAATCTCCCTAACTCTGTTTGGGAAGCAGACACACTCTGTTGGTTTAAATCTAGATTAAAGACATCTTTTTAACCTAGCCTACACATAACACACTAATACGCTTTTATTATTCAAATCCGTTAAAGGATTTTTAGGCTGCATTAATTAGATCAGCTGGAACTGGGAACACTCCTCATAAAACACAATGTACTCTTGTTGTGGTGCTATGGACCCATTCCAGCTGTTTATGGAGAACAATCTTGAGGAAGTTTTTTTTAGAGACTGTAACTCGTCTAAAGCTTTTGGTAACTACACCCATTACCACAGCAGAAGCAGTGACATTTGAAATGTTTTACATTCATTGAATCTACACTGTAAAAAAAAGAATCAGACCTCTCCAACTCAACAACAAAATTTTCTAGTGACTTATTGCATCTAAAATATTCAATTGGCCCAACTAAAAGTTCTGCAAATTTTTTTTTTCAATTGGGTCAATAGTCTGTTAACACTGGCTCAATGTGAAATAACATATTAAGCCAACAGGAAAAAAAGTAGTTTTTTTACATTGTAGAATATGTTTCACTGTTTGAAATAAGTTTCAGAAAATAATTAACTTTTTCCACAACTTTTTGCACCTATATTTGTAGTTATATAGTAAATATTTCAGTAGTATCATTATAAAAACATTGGCTCTGTGCCCCAGGTAACTTAAAAGTCACAAAACATAGAGTTCAAAAAGGTGAAATGTTGTAAAATATTACTGAAGCTTTTTCATCTGAAAGCACCTCAGAGAACAATCAGTCTAGCCAAAGAGCAGCTTGTTGATCGTTATGGATTTTGATAAGATATAATTACCAAAGGGGCTGTTTAAGAAAAAAAAAAAAAAAAC
>NC_056707.1:2071464-2073968 GCF_018831695.1 Puntigrus tetrazona
ACCGGAACATCTAGATGAGCCCCGTGGATCACCAGGACCAGACACATACACACACACACACACACTATAACTCCTTTGCACAATCTGACATAGCTGTTTTTAAAATTGAACTGGAAATTAAGTACTGGAGTCCAGCCAGAAGAGAACTGGTCCCAACTGAACCTGGTTTCTCCCAAGGTTTTTTTTTCTCTCTATTCTGTAATGGATGGGGTTTTGCAAACTTGCAAAGAACTTGTTAATTACAGATTGATCTCAAAACTTTCAGATCAATGAAATTGTTCTCATTAGAGTTCGAAATTACATGCTTTTATAATCTGATTGTGGTTGCATCTCTCTATTAGTTCTGGATTTTAGAGCTGCATTCAACAGTATCAACCCCAAACTTTTTTTGATTAGACTAGAAAACTTTGTAGGCATTAGTGCATTGGCATGGTTTAAATCACACTAATCTAAATACCATCAATTTGTAGCAGGGAATGAAGAGCTATCATGTCAATCACAAGTGCAGTATGGAGTACTGCAGCTGTAGCCCACAATGTAAGATCTCACTGTGAAGACATACCAAGCACAAGATGGGTACAGAAATATTTCAAAAGCACTAGATGTTCTAAAATACATTGGAGCATAATGATAAAAAACAACAACAACAACACATCTTTCATTGGTTTGTGGATATGTTTATTGGTGACTAAAGACTCATTCATACCCCCCTAAAACGGCTTGTTGAAACATAATAAAACAATGTTGCAAATATTTTTTTAATTATCTGTCATTTTTATATTGATTACTTATTTTATTTGTTTGGCCAGTGTTGTTGTGGGCTTTGGATATTTTGCCGTTGTAAGATCTTAATAATAATAGATATAATTTGGTGAAGTGATATGGTCATGCAATGTGGTCTAGAGCTGCCTGGAACAACATTCGCTATGCATTTTGCAGAAAATAACTGCACACCTTAAAACATTTGTCAGCCAATCAGATTCAATTATTGAAATATAAATAAGTATAATATTGAAAATGCTGACCTGTGTGTAGATAATGGCTGTCATCCAGAAGCGCTTTGTTGGCCGTGGCACTGACAACATAGCCCACAGGAAGATCAGGATGGGCAGGAAGAGTGTTAGTAGAGAGGCAGACACCATGTGATTTAAGATAATCACAAAGTAACAGAACATCTCTGACTGAGACTCCATCAAATTGTAGAGAGCAAAGATGAGACGCACAGCACAAGACAACGAAGAGTAGAATCTCTCCGATTCCTCAATCTCTGGAATATCAAATATCCTGCAAGCAAAAACAGAAATGTGAACTATGGATTGTGAAACAATAAGTGAACAATAAGTAACGTCAAAGGCAGAAATGTTAATTCATGCGTTTATAAGCTCGAGATTAGACTATTGTAATGGTTTATTGGGTAGTTGTTCTGCACTATATTTGTTTGTTGATAAACAAACGTCAGCTTGTCCAAAACGCAGTTGCTAGATTCCTTACTAGAATTAGGAAGTATGATCATATTAGCCAGGTTCTGTTCTGGCTCCCTATCAAACATTGGATAGATTTTAAAATCTTGTCAATTACTTATAACGCCCTGAATGGTTTAGCTCCTCAATATTTGAGAGAGCTCTTATCACATTACAGTCCTGCACATATGCTGCGTTCTCAAAACCCTGGCAATTTGATAATACTTAGACTGCAGGCAGCAGATCCTTTTCCTATCTAGCACTTAAACTCTGGAACAATCTCCCTAACTCTGTCCGGGAAGCAGACACACTCTGTCGGTTTATATCTAGATTAAAGACACATCTTTTTAACCTAGCCTACACATAACACACTAATACACTTTTATTATTCAAATCCGTTAAAGGATTTTTAGGCTGCATTAATTAGATCAGCTGGAACCGGGAACACTCAGACTGTAACTCGTCTAAAGCTTTTGGTAACTACACCCATGACCACAGCAGAAGCAGTGACATTTGAAATGTTTTACATTTATTGAATCTACACTGTAAAAAAAGAACCTCTCCAACTTAACAACAATTTTCTAGTGACTTATTGCATCTAAAATATTCAATTTGCCCAACTAAAAGTTCAGCAAATTGATTTTTTTTCAATTGTGTCAATAGTCTGTTAACACTGGCTCAATGTGAAATAACATATTAAGCCAACAGGAAAAAAAAGTAGCCTGCCAAACCATGTCATTTGCCCAATTTGTTTTTCAATTTCCACAATTTTTCAAAATAATTTTTTTTTACATTGTAGAATATGTTTCACTGTTTGAAATAAGTTTCAGAAAAAAATTAACTTTTTCCACAATATAATTTTTTAGATGCACCTATATTTGTAGTTATATAGTAAATATTTCAGTAGTATCATTTATAAAAACATTGGCTCTGTGGCCCAGGTAACTTAAAAGTCACAAAACATAGAGTTCAAAAAGGTGAAATGTTATAAAATATTACTGAAGATTTTTCATCTGAAAGCACCTCAGAGAACAATCAGTCTAC
>NC_056707.1:2074041-2080990 GCF_018831695.1 Puntigrus tetrazona
ATTGTTTGTGTTGGGCAGATGATTAATTCCTGTAAATTCTGTATTTTCTTCATTTGTGCATTCCTCTTTTACCTTTTCAAATCTATCAACTTGATCTTTCAGCAATATATTTTCATCAGGAGTTCTTCTATAGAAAAAAGAGCAAATTTGTGGTTATAGAAATGTTATTATACAATGCATGTGTTAAAATTATAAACAGCAAGAATTAAACAAGGCCTATTAAGTAGCAATAGTTGTTTTAGGGAAAAATAAGCATGTGTGATTCTGTTTACTCTGTCAGGTCATCTCTGTTTTGGCACAACTGGGCAACATCAAGTTTTGTGAAGTCTATGGCATCCAAGTCATCTTGAGTTGACTGGCGTGTTATTAGAAGAGTGTCATCAGTTTGGCAGCTGAAACACACAAAGATAGTGTTAGCAAACCATTTCATCTTTATAATATCATATATTACAGAGTAAAACAGACAGAGGATATTTAACAAAAATAATATTCTTAATAACGCCTTATAAAATCATTATAAAATGTTGTATTTTCTATAAATAACACTGTAGTATTAAAATGCTTGGATCTAGATATATGAATGTATCACTGCCTTAATGTTTTCCAAATTCTGGCATGGTATCACCTCAGGTATCTTCTGATAAACAAAGGTGTTGGGTGAAACAAACAAAAATTTTGGGCGTGTTCTTAGGTCAACAACAGTTTATAGTTTTTGTGAAATGTAGGCTTACAAGCAGTGTTTGGTGCTTGTACATTAGTGTCATTCATATATCATTAAATCTGATTTTAGGGATTACTCGTGGGTAAGGTTAGGTTTAGTTGTAGAGATATGGTCAAGATTACATTTTTGGATTAAAATGTTGTTCCAGGGTCAACAAAATATGTTGCCTAATAAAGAGTAGTAAACAATGCAATCTTGTCCAATTAAACTCATTTCATAATTGATAAACTTCACATATTTGACAGAACTGAATCAACAATGAGCTGTATTCAGCTGAACATTTTTGGAGTTACACTAATTGAAAAAAGTGATATATTCTAGTTGCACTAAATGCAAATAATGATAAATTCCATTTACACTAAAATAGCAGCAGTTTCTTTTTCAGTATATTTATACTTCAGTACTGTAGTGCATTATAAAACAGTATGATAGTCAGTAAATTATCATACACACTTTATTAGATGAATGCCAGTTTACTGGGACAAAGACCTACATCTGAGCACACCTGTTTTATTAAACGGAGTGTCTGTCTAGTGCAAATAGTGTGCCTTGTTGGCAGTGGCTACTTAAACTAACCCCGCCCACCAACATGTGATTAGGATAGTCATCATTACAAAAAGATGACTGCTTGATATCAGTTTCAGTGATGCAGATGGTGATTGTGTTTTGTCGTGATCAACGGTAGGTTTGAATTTGTCTTGATGTGATTACTGTGAAATTAAGACCAATTTACCAACCGGACTGAGACCTTTAAAATAATACCAAACATGAAGGGGTTATGATTATGAATTCTTTAAATACACTAGATTATAGAAGGGTGAGGGGGCAGATGAGCCCCAACTCAACTCAAATTGTCTTTCTCCCAGATCCTAGGGTTTATTGCTTTATTGCATGGCATGTGTGCTACAAGGGTTCTTTTAACATGCATGAGTGTGTTTGAGAGAGAGACGGGTTCACATCCGGGTGGAGTCAAATGCAGCTTGTGTACATGTGTGTACTGTGTCTGTTACGTGACTTTGTACCTCTTTCATGCTCTAACTGATGGTAAAATTAAGGACACTATTAACTGTCAACCATCAAAAGGACAAATGTAACTTTACATTTATTTTAAAAGCTGAATTTCTAACACATGCTTGTGGGGTTCATAATGCAGTGGGTCAGCTGGTCAATCAGAGCAGACACGTTTGAGAGAGGGCCAACATATTCTGCTTCACCAAATAACATCATATGACCCCTTTAACAAATAACAGGACGTAATATGTAGTACTACATTAACCCCAGAAGTAATACTATTGACTAATATGGAAGCAATATTGTGTAAGTCAATAATTACCAACACAGTACTAATATTAACTCAATTTCTAAAAAAAAAAAAGAAAAAAAAAATGTCTTCATCCCCCAAATTCAAGTTAACCTCTCACTAGTAATCAAGCATTACCTTTTCACTGGTCCATTACTTCAACATGAAAAACATGTTAACCCCTCTAGCACTATTTAGCCAGAGGTTAATACAAGCTTTGCAAGTAATTTAAAGGTCCCATATTGTCAAATCGTGTCATGAACCGAGCCTCTGTGGCTCTTTCTGACGGCCATCAGAGTGAACCCTCTCCGGAGTACTAACTTTCTGATTACCTGACCCGGTGCACTTTGTTTAATCAGCTATTTAAGATGATCTCAAACTCTCTAACATTGCAAAGTATCATCCTTGCCCCGGCTGGTAATTCTGAGCGTTATTCCCACTGCTACTGTCTTTCGGTGTTGACCTGTTTATCGTTTATTCTGATTTTCAGTCATCACCCGAGCACCGCCCACCATCCATGACATTGCTGAGCAACAAGGTTAAGTAGAAGAAACCAGATCGGCCGCTCATTCCAAGGATCTGACAGGATTATTACTATGAGATGAATCACATCTAACGTGTATAGTAAAGACAAACTCTGTGTTTATCTAGTCATGATGAAGATGTATACATTTCAGTTTCAGAAGGCAACTATTTTTACAGCTATTATTCCAGCTACAACTAGTCACTAGTCCACAAATCAAAACAATGCATATACAATTACATATGATCATATATAAATTGTCAGTTTGTTGTTTTACACACATGCACACAGAAGTTATTTCATAAACAACATAGTCGTGGGATGAAATAAAATTTTACACGCACCCATAACATAAAAAAGTGTGCAAACTCAAGCATTTTAGACAATCCTTCTGTCTAGTCTGCTTGTTTTATCGCATTTAACCATAACTGTTGTTGGTTTTTTTGTCTGGCAGTGGCATTATGCGTCACACACAGAACAGGCCAATCATAAGAGAGGCTCAGCCTTTTTTGACAGAGCTCCTGATAGAGCTGTAAAAACAGAGAGATGGTTTTTGTTACTTATACTGCAAATATATGTTCTTGAGGACATCAGCACCTAAAACTCCAAAAAGATGTACAATATGGGACCTTTAAATGTTATGCATGTCATTGCTTTGATTTTATTTATTTGTTTGCTTGTTTGTTTATTATTATTATATATATTTTTTTTGATTTTATATCATTTATCATAGTAATTATTGAATACATAAGGATATAGCTTTGTCCTAATTTTACTTACTGCTTTGTTAATCTTCCTTCTATATTTGTTAGTTGGTCAGTGTTAATATACTATTACCTGTTATTTCCTGCTTATTAACAATGGAGGATTATTCTAAAGAGTTACCAGTCATATCTTGGTAAAGGCTGAGGGACCTGGCCAATTCTTACTTTTTATTTTTTTCAAAAAAATTCCACATGCTAGCACCAGTCAAAGAAAACGTCCTTTAGAGAGGTTTTGTGTCTCTATTCAAAATTTTCATTTGTAAAATAAAAAAAAACAATTCATAATTTAGAGATGACTATTGTTTAGTAACATGAAATCAAAATCTCCAGTAAATTATCAAAATGTAATATTTGTGGAACATCAAACATTGTTGAACTTAAGTATAGTATATTGTTTATTAATTCCTTCACTCTTTAAATTTGTTTACACCCCACAGTAGTTCGTTTTACCATATTTCAAATTCTGTTTATCCATTCTGAGTTCATAAGATCCTGTAAGTCCTTTACAAAAATGAATACCAAGTAAGAATAATGTTCTTGGCATACCTGGAAAGACTGCTGCCCCATGAGTGGACGCTGCTGAGTTTGACATAGCCACACTTGTAACTGCTCATGGCTGGATGTGACGTGGTTATTTCTTCCAGATCTTCTTTGGCTGTGTCCAGTGATGCCTCTGTATTTTGTCTGGAGAGCCAGTTTTTGTAGAACCGATGAATACTGTCATGAGAAACATCCCTGCCCTGACAAAACAAAGGTTTTACTAAAAATTATTGTAGAAAATAATTAGTAAGCCATTAGCTTTACATTATGGTCCACTCACTTCAGTCTAGTAACTTCATTTCAACTTCTATTTTATAGCAAATAAAATGGTAAAGGATATAACAGAGCTTATAAACATGAAAAAGTTTTTTTTTTATGCTTTGTCATATTTTCAATTAAAAATAAATCAGGATGGGACATACTGACCCCTTTATTAAAATGAGAGTTTTGTTCTAAAAGAAGGTTTAAAGATGGTTTTATTTTCCAGCCCTAATAAACTGATGATAGTAATAACACAATGGTGTTGGGTTAGGAATGTGGAGGATGTGAAAGACGGCATGCAGAAAGGCTTGTGAGTTCAATGTGAATAGTCCTGTGAGCATCAAAATCTGTGTTTGGAGTGCTTAAAATGGGAAATTATTTCCATATGAAATTAAATCCCTGTGAAGCCAAAAACTCAGGAACCTGCACAGCACATGCCAAGCAATAAAACAAACTCTCTAATATGGCAAAGATCTGGAAGAAAAAACATTTTCTCATCTGTCCCTTCACCCATACTTCTCTCACAGAAAAAGTTGACTTGAGGGTGTCAAGAACTCAAGTTACTATGCTTGTTTCATGAATCTACTATCTAAAGAATTCATAATGATGACCCCTTTATGTTTGGTATCATGTCTGTGTGATTAAATGTCTCAGTGTGATTGGTAAATTGGTCTCCATTTCATGAAACTTTTGTATTACTGTGTTCTGCTGAGGAGAGTGTGTGTGCTCCTTTAGGGGTCTGTGAAAATGTTTATCTCCAGCCAGGTGTCACCCAGAGTAAACCCCAAAAGGTCTTTTATGTTTTTACAACTAATCATCTGGATATTTAAGGGAAAGTTGCAAATCAGTCAGCGCGACTCAGCAGCCAGAATAATCCGGTAGAGTGGTGTGTGCTTTTACACTCAGGTCAAGTAAGCATCTTTAACTCTTAGATTAGTCTGAGAATTTGATGTATCAATATGATTTGACAATTATGAATTGGCTTCTAATTGTTTATGTAACTGGCATGATATAACTACCTGACTAATAATAAATTGTTATATCTGGTTCTGATCTCTTCTGAAATCTTTTCTTCAAATAGGTTAATGGGTAGTGGTATTACCGCAAGTCTGTGTACAGGGCATATCACACCCCATGAGAACCCCATGAGAACCCCATGAGGTGCTTCAGATGTTAGATTGTCACTAGCTTAACCACGGTGTATCTCTCGTTGTCATAGGGGCATGCAGGCACAGCTCATTTAAAAGGTATTATAACCACTCTGTATCCTAAGTAAATCAGAACTGGGCGAGCTTATGACTGAGGATTCAATTCGGCCAAAATGTGTATCCTATCCTACCTGGTCTCTAAAAACATGTATGGGATTTCCAGAATAATCAAATATCTAAATTAATATGCAATCAATATCTCTGATCAGTTCTTAATTACAAATATTAAATGGACCAGTAAATGTGGTGAGCGTGAACTGGAAACAACTAAAGTGGAGCTTTGGATGAGTCTAGCTGTGTTTGTGGAGCTCATGACAGGAATATGAAAGGAAAATACAAGAAAACTAATCAAAGTCAAGAGGAGAGCAATTTTTGAAACTGACTTGAATGGGTTCTTTTAAAAAAAATATTTTTTGTTGCTGATGTTGTTATCATTTAGCATAGTAGCCTATATCACATAATATTAAAAAGGTACCCCTTAGTTTGAAAATACTTACAGTATAAATAATAAAAATTTTGATTAGCGAAAATTATCCAAACATGACACAAATTTGTTTAACATGAATTAAATTTGGTTCCTGGCTTTGAGGTGACACAAATGAGCAATGTCTTCTGCTTTCTTCAGTGGTTTTTGATATAAATATAATACAAAAAGTGCTTATGAATACAAATCAATAACCAAACTTAGAAGTTAAAATTGAGAATGAATTAAAACAAAAATTCATACACGCATACAAACTACATGCATATAAAGTAAGATGTCGAGCAAGGTAAGATGCATTATTTAAATAATCTTCTAAATCATTGTAGGAAAGCAATGAAATGAAATATGAATGGCATAATACTAACTTCACCTTATTTTGTTGTATGCTCAGTAGAGTTTTCTCAAAACGAAGCACTTGAGAGATATCCAAGCTGTCTTTACAGAGTGACTTCAGACCAGATATTATATCCTCAGTAAGACAGTTTAGAAAAACCCAGAAAAATTTTACAGTGTCAAGTGCTCGCTTAAGTATGTGCTCTACAAGAAAAGAAGAGAAAATCAAAAATGAACAATTAAATGCACAAAAAAGACAAAAAAATTATATCCTCCTGAAACTCAGAAAAAATTAATGTATAAAATAAAATGTATAAAATGATGTCCTGTTTCATAAAAGGAAGTCATATTTGGATTGAAATCCCTTTAATATTTTTATGAGAGGTTGCTTCATGACAAAATGTCTTTTTTTTAGAATTAAATTACATTTACAAATGATTATATCATGTATTTATAACATGATTATATCATGTTTCCATAAAGGTCTAGGTGAAACTTTAAAACATATCTCTGAAAATCCCTGAATGTGCTCTGTACAGGACATCCAGGCTTAAAACTGTGACATGTGAGGTCTTAGAGACACAAAAATATAATGTCCAATACAGAGGCAAAAACTCCATAGTCAGGTCTCAGGAGGATATACATTATTATCATTATTATTTTTTATTATTATATTTGAGATGGACATAACTCACATTGGACAACCCATATGCAAGTGTTTTAGCACACATGCTAATTTTCAACACCTAGTTGTTAAAACAATGATAATAATGATCAGTACACAAAATAATAATAACAATGACAATGTGTGTGTG
>NC_056707.1:2081090-2083156 GCF_018831695.1 Puntigrus tetrazona
CGGTAGCTGGGTGCGCTATCCGGAGGAATAAAAGAAAAAAAAAGTCCTGCGATCTTGAGATCCGACGAAGAAACGTTTATCCACGACGACAGCGATCGTGTGAACGTTTTGACACACGAACACTATAGTACAGCTGATGGNCTCTTGAAAAAAACGCTGATAAACTCGACGTTAATATTAACTGTATGTTAATAATCAATACAAAAGAAAAAAAAACACACGGGTAACGACAATTGAACGAAAAGCCCAATTTTTCCCCTAATCTCTCGCAAGTTCGTTCGACTCACGACTCTCCTTTTTTCCTCCTCTTTCTCTATTAACCAATCGGATTCCTCTCACCTACTTTGGGGCGGGTTTAAATTACAGGATATCCAATCAATGAAAACCAAACAAGTTAGATTGTATGCACCACGTTTTCCCCTGTGCATTTCTACCTAACTTTACGCTACATAACGTAATATGCAAAAAGTTAACTTTAAAAGAAGAAAAAGGAAAGGGTAAACATTACAAATACAAATTAAAACGAACTGAATAAAATACATACTTAAACCCTATCAAGGATTTATTTTCTATAGGGTTACACAACTTTTAGTAGTATGATTGAAAGGCTTTTGACCAACAAGTGGTGTTTTTATGTGTATAACTTACAGTGTTAGTTTTAGATCCAGTCAGATTCCCACTGAAACTGCTCCTCTCAGTTTTGTGTTCTGCGTGATTCAAATGCTCCGCTCTCCACCCAAAATTAAAAGCTGCTGTCAGTTAATGAACGTTTGACAAAAGAACTGCTGGCTAGATTGGACTCTTGTCGTTGCTATGGTTATGGTATGGTAAGGAATCCTGTCTCGACTACCATTACACGTTCAAATAGACAGAATTCTAAACATGAATGTAAGCTGCTGTGTGAACAAGACATTTCAAGACAATACCCGTAAAGAAAATGCGGTTATCAATCCCTAACACAGGACTGACAACCGCATTCTGCTGCTGTGTAAACATGGCTTAAGTGAAGCAAAGACACTGTGAGAACACACCACACCAGATACAGACCTGGATGTCACAGGGGGTGATGTAGAAGAGGAAAAAGGGAACACATACGCATATATAAATATATAAAATGTTATTTTATCATGTCAGGAGCTACTTTTAGCCTTAAGATGTTTTGTGGATATGTGCCCAGTTGTTTAAGACAGACAGCTGTAATCCACTATTTTGTATACTTCTTTATAGATCCCCTAAGAGCAATACAAAATTCATAAGTGATTTCTCAGATTTCTTAACCTCTGTGGTACAAAATGCAGATTGGCTATTGTTCCTGGGCAATTTAGAGATGTTTATTGTACCTTGAAGACTATGGTTAAAGAGTTTCTACAAATTATTGACACCTTCAATCTCATACAATCTGTTATTGATCAGCTGTGTGATATAGATATAGCTGCATTAAATTATATAAACATTAAAACCATACAGAAGCGTTTTTGCCTTCCACAATGTAGAATGCCTGTGATTTTAATAGACTAATAAATCACCGTGCTTGTGTGTGATTTGTGGTCATGCAGAAAAATGTGCGGGAAAAATGTATTGGAGTACAAGAATACATTTTAATTAAGAAATGTTGCTGAGTAAATGTAAAAGTTGACTGAAATATAAAAACTCAATTAAAGTACAGATACTCAAATACTTACGTTCCGTAACGGTGTATTATTACACACCACTGGTCAAAAAGCGTATGATTCTCTATCAAAAAACTATTGTAGAAATGTATTATATATTTTTTAATAGTGTGCTTAATCCGAGGTCTAATTTATATTCTCCTATGGCCATAAGATCATGTATTGTTGCCTCCTTTCTAGAACTCTCTCAGTCCACAACAGTTTCTATATATTTATCAGAATTTATTTAATTAAATTAAGTAATCATCTATTATTAGAGAAACATGTCCCATCTTATCTGAAGTATGCCACTGTGCAGTTGCTACTTAAAAAAACAAAACTTGATCCAACAGCTTTTAACAACTACCTTCACCCTTTTGGAGAAGGTTTCGTCCTTCCTGCAGGAAAATGGTCATT
>NC_056707.1:2083187-2083341 GCF_018831695.1 Puntigrus tetrazona
ATTGCTGCCAGTTAAATTTGTATCCATTTTAAAACATTAACATTGCACTGTTTGTTTATTAGGGTTTGCATGGACTGGCTTCGTCATGTATCTCCACCCCCACCCCCCTTTATAGCGGCTGTAAGACACACACACACACACACACACACACACA
>NC_056707.1:2083389-2084677 GCF_018831695.1 Puntigrus tetrazona
CTTTTTTTTGTTTTTTGTTTTTTTGAGCAATTGAGGTACTTATGAGAAACAGTGTAGCACTAATGTGCTCATCTTCAAACATTTAAAACATTAAAAGTAAAACATTAAATGAAATCTCGAAAAAACAACATGAGTAATTCTATTCTGTTTGGCAGCTTATTCCACAGTTTTTCTTCATCTGTTCACAGTGACTTTTTTTATTTTGACTATTTTGAGTGGAGCTAAAATCATTTCAAAAGCACCATGTAGTCTGCATCCACTGAATGAAATACTAGGTATACAGTTTTTGTTATATCAATCATTTGATGCATTATATTTTTGTATGTGACAGTTTTAACAAAAACGTATTGTAAAAAAAATGGTAGCAGGGGAAAAGCAAACATTAATGTCACTGAAAATGTTGAACATGAACCCTAACCCTAAGATTTATTCAGTTAGTAGTCTGTTTTATCTTTGATTCCGGCAGCTGGGACAAGAGCAGTAACCCTGAACCCTGGAATAAACTCAGTCCAAGCTACCAATATAAGGTATATATATGCGTCATATCAGCGGTGAATAAATGATATTAGTATTATTTTTGTTACTGTTATTTTATAACACAAATCATTTTAACTATGGTAAAAATTACTTATAGCAGCCTGTGAAAAGGGTCGGTGTTTGTTAAGCCAACAAATGTGTCAGTTAGAATTTTTCTAGAACAAATTTATTCACACTAAGGCTGCACAATTCATTTCTAATCATAATTACAATTATATAATCATTCAAAGAGTCAATTAATCGTTCAAAACCCAATTATGTTATTCTGCACGCTTAAGATGTGTTCTTTTCTTTCTAAATGTTATCGTAATGATTTTTGCATTGTTTTAATTTTAGTTTTCATTATGATTATTCCTCAAACTCTTACACCGGTTTCATAGACAAGGCTTAAGCGAGTAAAAGAGTAAAAGAAACTTGGTCTCACTTAAAATATATCACTGCCTTTGTTTTGTCTAAAAATAGACCACCAGTAATGCATTAATGTTTATAAAAGTGACTTAAATGCCAAATCCAATCTTTCTCAGTTTCTGCCCTAAAACTGGATTTTTTTTTAATCTTCCCTCAGATTATCACTAGTTTTAAGTCATTGTTAAAAATGTATTTAAGAACTTTTATTTTTACCTCTACTTTTGTACAGCACATCGGTCAGCAATGATCGTATTCATTTGTGCTATAGAATTTGTGCTTATATTCTTGTGGATGTCTATGTTTAAGCCTGGATGTCCTGTACAGAGCACATTCTTGTGTATAT
>NC_056707.1:2084777-2086178 GCF_018831695.1 Puntigrus tetrazona
TGAAAATCTGGCCAATTGGGACTCCCATTATGACAAATTGTTTTTAACATGCTGTGTATAGATATGCTGTCTTTAATGGGGAATTTATACACACATATTGCATAAAACAAAACAGCATATCCAATAATTTTGTTAAATATTTTTTAACATAGTTGAGAATCAGCCTTAAATAAAGTTTGGCATAAGAAATCCTGAAAACCATTGCAATTTTTGAAAACGTTTTTAGAATAAAATATGAATAAAATACAATTTTGCAATATATATATATTTTCTTAAGCTCAAAACAACTTTTTATTACTATTAATGGAAACATTCAGTCACAGTTGCATTTTTAGGTCATGAATGTATGCGAAACAAATAGTGCTGCTCAAGAGAGGCACAAAAGAAGTCCAAAGAGTTTGTTTTTGGGTAAGATTAAGAACATTTCACCTCGCAAACAGGCGTCTTCGTCAGTGTAGAACAGGATGTTTTGGTATTTCCTGTGGGTGTTAATTCCCCGATGGTCTGAATTGCAGCTGACTTGTCCGCTAGATCACTAAATCTGACTCTTTCATAGCATGGTTGAATAATAGCAGGCAAACACAGTGCAGTGTATTTATTTGTTTATTACCTTGGCAGAAACAGACTTCCATATAAATGAATTGTACAAAGACAAGAAAACTACACTTATTCCCATCTTCTGCTGGTTGGCGAAGCAGAGAAAATATATAAAAATAACATTAATAACAGATTGAGTGAACCAAATGATTTTTACTATGGTAAAATTAATGTTCGGCGATATCTTCAAGAGATTTACAATAAATGTTGCATCTTTTCTTTTTTCCTCCTTTAGTTTGTGGCCATTAACACAGACTACAAAAACCTGAAGAAGGAAGGACCAGACTTCTGAACATTTCACGGTTGTTGCTCAAGTACTTTAATTATGAAGATGCTGATATGCCCTTGCACCTCACTATTCTAAAGTTTTTACACAAATGTGTGTGTTTTTAGGAAAAAATGATATCCTCACAAACGCTGATAGACATATTCATTAGCATGAGATGAAAAGCGGAATAAAAACTAGACTAGCTTTTCTTTTGTTTATGCGCATTAGATGTTAAGCTTTCTAGAAATCCCCAAAACTGCAGAGATAACATGACCTCTCTCTAGTGAGCATGAGAAAGGGCGAAAGGAAGACGAGCAGATGTAAACAGAACCTGAACAGCACAGACTCATGGGAAGGAGATCGAGCTCCCTCAGGACTGCTCTTCAGCTGTTTAGAATGACACATGGAGAACAACACACAGATATCTTTGTCTCTCTCACTAGCTCTATATCTGCACTTATTATTGTAACCAACTATCATCATTCATCTTCACGTTTTTTAGTACTGGCAAGGCATACAGACAAACACAGGAAATA
>NC_056707.1:2086281-2089332 GCF_018831695.1 Puntigrus tetrazona
GTACATTGCAGGGTGGGCTAGAATTTTGGTGCCTTTCAGTTCATGATATGAAATACTGAATATAACTAATAGAAAATGTATTTTGTTCACGCAGTTGCAATCTAATATTAGAATTTTGCATATTCTTTTATGAGATTTTTTGTGTTTTGTGCAAGATGAATAATGAATAAAAAACACTGAAACTGAGTTGATTTAAAACGTTACTCATAAGATGTGACAAAGGGGACTGAGACGTGCGGATCCGTTCACACAGCTTTATTACAAGACATGTTCAAGAGAACAGTAAACAGGAAGCAAGAATGTAAGAATATTCCAGACAAGCAGAGGTCAGCGATCAGCAAACAGTGTCCAGAGACATCTGCATTTATTCAGGCAAAAGAAGCCCCAGCTAAGTATTGAGTCCTGGACATGCTCATACTTTTCAGTTGGCCAAGATTTCTAAAAATCCGTTCTTTGTATTGGTCTTAAGTCATATTCTAATTTTCCGAGATACTGAATTTGGGGTTTTCATTAGCTGTCACTTATCATCAGAATTAAAAGAAATAAACATTCAAAATCTATCAGTATGTGTGTACTGAATGAATATAATATACAAGTTTCACTTTTTGAATGGAATTAGTGAAATCAACTTTTTGATGATATTCTAATTATATGACCAGCACCTGTATATGTAATTCATTCAAGTTGGAAGCGTCTGCTTCGGTTCAGTTCATGGATCTCTGTCCTAACAAACTGATGATCTCATTCAGGTGTGTTAAATAAGGGAGACATGCAAAATGTGCAGAACAGGGACTGGAATTGACAACCACTGCCCCAGAGGAACCAAGTCATTGCTTTCAAGTCTCAAGTCTGATCCCAAGTCCTCAGACAGTTAAAGTTAATAAGATAATTCAATGATGATTGTGTATTAGCCATGAACATCTGTTGCTGACAATCAACCTCACTGAAGAAAAGAGAAACACGGCAACAACTGACTTCAGGTACAGCCTTTAATTGAGTTGTACAGCCCAACTCAAGTTGGGCTCTTGAGCATTTTGGTAATTTGAACAAATTTTAAGCAATTGCAATATTCTGTCACATCAGACGTGTGTGCACTGCTGAAGCAAACCTTCAAGTAGCAGATTAGTTTATGCTTTCTGTTGACAGCATTTAATGATTAAACATTCTTGTTTATAAATCTCTCTGGTTTATTAAATACATTTGACTATTTGATAAATGACACGTATGTTAATCCTGAAAAAAATTGTTTGGGATTAGGTTTTTAGTCAGGCTTTTATAATTTTCATATGATCCTCAACAGTGGTGACACTAGTTATTCATACTGCATTGCATGATGGGACTTTTTGCATTTCAGCATGAAGCATTTTGTTGATTGTCAACATTGTTGAGATTCATGTGCTGGTTTTTGATGTCTGTGTGTGTTTAAATAGCACTGGAGTTCAAATATGTATATGTATTACATTTGAATTTACTGATTATACATTTATTAGTTTACTGTAACTATTAGAGAAACAAATTGCATACTGTAGTGTGTGATAAAGTAAGGCTGTGAAAGACGTAAGATAAATAACCATACCACAATGTTTTGTTCGATGTTTTGGTGGTGGTTTGTGAGTTCTGTAAAATAAGAGAAAATAATGGACCATTTAAACAAATAACATTTGAGTAATGAATTTTTGGTTTTCTTTGTCTTACCTTTCCCTTTGGTGCTTCCTAGTAGGAGGGGCAGGCCCGCAAAAAGGAAGCCCTATTTATTCCATCCATTGAAAGGGAGGAGTCTGTTCAACACCCATGTGGATATTTTTTTTTCTTTCGTATGTCTTTGGACAAATGTTTGTAAAGGGAAATGAGTGAAACCAGTTAAAGATGTTAATGGTGTTGTTTCTGTCATAAATATGTACATTTACAGTGAAACAGTTTTAGAGGAAACTGTGGGATTGGTCTGTTTGAAATTTAGGGGAGGTGCATCACCTATAAAAGCCTAACTGTTTGTTCCAAGAGGAGGCCCAGAGAGAGATAAAAGGGGATACTGAGTTGGAGTTGTAGCCAAATTTTCTCCTGATGCCTGTGTAAAGTGCAAGCCTTGCTGTGAATTTTTGTTGTTTTGATTTATTTTGTACTTTGTTTTTTTTTTTTTTTTTTGGAAAATCATTGGAAAAAGCTTATTCCTATGCTGAATGCACTTTTTTTGAGCTGTTAAATCCATTTTTCTTGAAACTTCAGAGTTCTGTGCCTGATTTACTGCCCACCCACTGCTATGAACAACGGCCGCATCACATAGTTTCACAGGTGTAATTAAACAAAATCTAAACATGATGAGTATGAGTTTGTGATGAGTATCATATCATATATAAAAACTTCTACTAACATCTGCTCACTGTCCAGCACTGATCTCTCTGCTTTACAACAGCACATGTATTACTACAGACAGACATCTAATACAGGAATCAAGGGCCAAGAGCCCACCTACAGCAAACACCGATCTCCAAGATAAATGATTTTAACCAATAAAACATCACAATCTGATCTTCTGTAACTCTCAGTAACAGCAGATGTAACAGTTAAATGATCAGTTAATTAGTTACTTTAACTCTTTTAGTTACATTTTTAACTCTTTGAGGACTTGGGATTTGACTCAAGATCAGGGGTGCTTCTAACCTTTTATTTGTGCATCTTCATTTCCCCATTACCCCTTCATGATACGAGGCAAGGATGAAAAGAAAAGACACAAGGACGGAGCAATTGAATCAAGTGAAATGATATATCCTCACTACCTTTAGCGTCACATCAAAGCTTCTAACTTGCATGTCTGCTTTTTAGAACATTAGAGATGATCATTTATATAATAATACATAATAATATCAGACAGACAGACAGTGTTCCGGGTTGGTAACCTTGAGAACAGCCATAGATGAAGTGGTGTGCGTGGGTTATAAAGGGTGGCAGACGAGTGGTTGAAGGTGTTGGTGATTAATACTCGGGTGATTGAGATCGTGTCCAGGTGGTGAAATTGATGGAAGGCAGAAGTGATGGTGTGACAATATATATATA
>NC_056707.1:2089432-2231951 GCF_018831695.1 Puntigrus tetrazona
CTCCGTGGCTCCCTACTACTTGAACTTTGCCCCAGGCATGGCCAAGGTTTTTGCATACCCAAGAGTGGGTTATACACCTAAAGTGCCCCTCTGTTACACTACAACCGATCGCACTGCAGGCCTCCTGTCCTCACCCCTTCCAGGCAGCTAAAGTCCAACTGCAAATGCGCCCAGTGCGAGTACTGGACATGTAGTGCAGAACTGTGTCTCTGCGGAGGTCGGGCCAGTTACTTATCCGCTTGGCCCGACAGATAGGGGTTGTGCTGCTATTAAGCAAATCTTCAGCAGGTGGATAGTCGAGGCTATCCACCTGGCCTATGAGGCCTCGGCACTCACGTGCTCTCTTGGGCTCAAGGCCCACTCAACAAGGGATATGGCGGCCTCCATGGCCTACCTTAGCAGTGTGCCCCTCGGGACATTTGCAACGCTGGCGGGGTGGTCCACGCCTCCACTTTGCTCCTTTCTATAATTTCGACATGAGGCCCGCCTCCTGGCTCCTCTATCTTATTCTGATGGGTGGTCTGAGGACCCCTTTTCAGGCAGGGCCTTGGAATTATGGCGGCGTGGGCATCTCGCTCCCAAAGCGTTTGTGGCGCAGCTCGAGTTCCTGAAGAGGAACGTCTCAGGTTACGAATGTAACCATGGTTCCTCTAGGGAACGAGACGCTGCGCCCCGATGCCATACTTCGCACCCCTGCGGCGCTTACTTCACTACAGAGGCTGGTGCGGCATCGCAGAGCGTGACTTTATACTTCCTGGTCGGGCGACGTCATCTCGCCCATGATGTCGGCTCCTCTCCATTTGACAGATTTCACACGTGGGTTCAGAACGGCTCACGCCAAGGCATGCTCCCAAAGCGCTTGTGACGCAGCGCCTCGCTCTCCTAGAGGAACCATGGTTACATTCAGTAACCTGAGACGTTACAGCACTTTAAAGATGGTTTGAGTCAATTTGGTCAGAATGACTAAAAACATCAATTCTGCTCCTAGAAGCCAAAACTAAGCAAATTGTGCATTTTGAGCTCTAAAATGACTTTTATGGGCAAAACTGTAAACACACATATAAGGCTCATTCTGCCTTGAGAATGCATGAAATAGCGTTTTCTCGCTGAAAACGCAGTTTACAGCACTTTAAAGCTTGTTTTGAGTAAATTTGCTCAAATGACTAAAAACATAAATTCTGCTGCTAGAAGCCAAAAACTAAGCAAATTGTGTATTTTGAGTTCAAAAATGACTTTTTATGGGCAAAACTGTAAACACACATAAAAGGCTCATTCTGCCCTGAGAATGGATGAAATAGCGTTTTCTGACTGAGAAACGCAGTTTGCAGCACTTTAAAGCTTGTTTTGAGTAAATTTGCTCAGAATGACTAAAAACATCAATTCTGCTCCTAGAAGCCAAAAACTAAGCAAATTGTGCATTTTGAGCTCTAAAATGACTTTTTATGGGCAAAACTGTAAACACACATATAAGGCTCATTCTGCCTTGAGAATGCATGAAATAGCGTTTTCTCGCTGAGAAACGCAGTTTACAGCACTTTAAAGCTTGTTTTGAGTAAATTTGCTCAAATGACTAAAAACATAAATTCTGCTGCTAGAAGCCAAAAACTAAGCAAATTGTGTATTTTGAGCTCTAAAATGACTTTTTATGGGCAAAACTGTAAACACACATAAAAGGCTCATTCTGCCTTGAGAATGCATGAAATAAGCGTTTTCTCGCTGAGAAACGCAGTTTACAGCACTTTATAGCTTGTTTTGAGTAAATCTGCTCAGAATGACTAAAAACATTAATTCTGCTCCTAGAAGCCAAAAACTAAGCAAATTGTGTATTTTGAGCTCTAAAATGACTTTTTATGGGCAAAACTGTAAACACACAAGCCTCATTCTGACTTGAGAATGCATGAAATAGCGTTTTCTGACTGAGAAACGCAGTTTGCAGCACTTTAAAGCTTGTTTTGAGTAAATTTGCTCAGAATGACTAAAAACATCAATTCTGCTCCTAGAAGCAGCAAATTGTGTATTTTGAGCTCTAAAATGACTTTTGTGGGCAAAACTGTAAAAACACATATAAGGCTCATTCTGCCTTGAGAATGCATGAAATAGCGTTTTCGCTGAGAAACGCAGTTTACAGCACTTTCAAGCTTGTTTTGAGTAAATTTGCTCAGAATGACTAAAAACATCAACTCTGCTCCTAGAAGCCAAAAACTAAGCAAATTGTGTATTTTGAGCTCTAAAATGACTTTTGTGGGCAAAACTGTAAAAACACATATAAGGCTCATTCTGCCTTGAGAATGCATGAAATAGCGTTTTCTGACTGAGAAACGAGTTTACAGCATTTTAAAGCTTGTTTTGAGTCAATTTGCTTAGAATGACTAAAAACATAATTTCTGCTCCTAGAAGCCAAAAACTAATCAAATTGTGTATTTTGAGCTCTAAAATGACTTTTTATATCCAAAACCATAAACACACTTATAAGGCTCATTCTGCCTTGATAATGCATGAAATAGAGTTTTCTCGCTGAGAAACGGAGTTTGCAGCACTTTAAAGATGGTTTGAGTCAATTTTGTCAGAATGACTAAGAACAAACTTTCTGCTCCCAGAACCCTAAAACTAAGCAAATTGTGTATTTTGAGCTTTAAAATTACTTTTTATGGGCAAAACTGTAAACAAACTTTTAAGGTTCATTCTGCTTTGAGAAAGGATGAAATAGCGTTTTCTCACTGAGAAACGCAGTTTGCAGCACTTTTAAAGCTTGTTTTGAGTAAATTTGCTAAGAATGACTAAAAACATAATTTCTGCTCCTAGAAGCCTAAAACTAAGCAAATTGTGTATTTTGAGTTCTAAAATGACCTTTTATGGCCAAAACTATAAACACACTTATTAGGCTCATTCTGCCTTGAGAATGCATGAAATAGCGTTTTCTCGCTGAGAAACGCAGTTTGCAGCACTTTAAAGCTTGTTTTGAGTAAATTTGCTCAGAATGACTAAAAACATAAATTCTGCTCCTAGAAGCCAAAAACTAAGCAAATTGTGTATTTTGAGCTCTAAAATGACTTTTTATGGGCAAAACTGTAAACACACATATAAGGCTCATTCTGCCTTGAGAATGCATGAAATAGCGTTTTCTCGCTGAGAAACGCAGTTTGCAGCACTTTAAAGCTTGTTTTGAGTAAATTTGCTCAGAATGACTAAAAACATAAATTCTGCTCCTAGAAGCCAAAAACTAAGCAAATTGTGTATTTTGAGCTCTAAAATGACTTCTTATGGGCAAAACTGTAAACACACATATAAGGCTCATTCTGCCTTGAGAATGCATGAAATAAATTTTCTCTCGCTGAGAAACGCAGTTTACAGCACTTTATAGCTTGTTTTGAGTAAATTTGCTCAGAATGACTAAAAACATCAATTCTGCTCAGAGAAGCCAAAAACTAAGCAAATTGTATATTTTGAGCTCTAAAATGACTTTTATGGGCTAAACTCATAGAAGTCATATAGATCCTATTTTGAACATTATTAATTCATCATTGTCATTAGGTTATGTTCCCAAAACCTTTAAACTGGCTGTAGTTAAACCTCTCATTAAGAAACCACATCTTGATCCCAAAGACTTAGTAAATTACAGACCAATCTCTAATCTCCTTTTCTGTCAAAGATACTAGAAAAGGTAGTATCCTCACAACTGTATTCCTTTTAGAAAAAAATGGTGTCTGTGAGGATTTCCAATCAGGTTTTAGACCGTATTTCATAGTACTGAGACTGCTCTCATTAGAGTTACTAATGACCTGCTTCTATCATCTGATCGTGGTTTTATCTCGTTATTAGTGCTATTAGATCTTAGCGCAGCATTCGATACTATCGATCACAACATTCTCTTGGATAGACTAGAAAACTATGTTGGCATTAGAGGAAGCGCCTTAGCATGGTTTACATCATATCTATCTGACCGCTATCAGTTTGTGGCATTAAATGAGGAAGTATCATATCGATCAAAAGTGAAATATGGAGTTCTCAAGGCTCAGTGCTAGGACCGTTACTTTTCAACCTTTACATGTTACCTCTGGGAGATATTATCAGGAGTCATGGTGTTAGCTTTCACTGCTATGCTGATGATACTCAGCTCTATATTTCAGCGCAGCCTGGTGATACACACCAAATTGAGAATCTAACAGAATGCATAGTCGATATATAAAAAGCTGGATGATGATGAGTAACTTCTTAATGTTAAATTCTGAAAAACAGAGGTGCTAATAATTGACCTAAAACCCCACATATAATAATCTAGAACACAGCCTATCACTTGATGGCTGCTCTGTTAATTCTTCATCATCAGTTAGGAACCTAGGTGTGCTGTTTGACCGCAATCTTTCCTTTGAAAATCATGTTTCTAGCATCTGTAAAAACTGCGTTTTTCCATCTTAAAAATATATCTAAATTACGACCTATGCTTTCAACCTCTAATGCAGAAATATTAATTCATGCGTTTATGACCTCAAGGTTAGATTATTGCAATGCTTTATTGGGTGGTTGTTCTGCACGCTTAATAAACAAACTTCAGCTAGTCCAAAACGCAGCAGCCAGAGTCCTTACTAGAACTAGGAAGTATGATCATATTAGCCCGGTTCTGTCAACACTGCACTGGCTCCCTATCAAATATCGAATAGATTTTAAAATCTTATTAATTACCTATAAAGCCCTGAATGGTTTAGCTCCTCAATACTTGAGCGAGCTCTTATCACATTATAGTCCTGCACGTGTCCGCTGCGTTCTCAAAACTCTGGCCATTTGATAATACCTAGAATATCAAAATCAACTGCTAGATGCGGCAGATCATTTTCCTATCTAGCACCTAAACTCTGGAACAATCTCCCTAACTCTGTTCGGGAAGAAGACACACTCTGCCAGTTTAAATCTAGATTAAAGACACATCTTTTTAACTTAGCCTACACATAACACACCAACACACCTTTTATTATTCAAATCCGTTAAAGGATTTTTAGGCTGCATTACTTAGATTTGCTGGAACCGGGAACACTACTCTACACAATACGATGTACTTGTGACATCGTGAAAAAGAATGGCATCTACGCTAATATTAGTCCTGTTTCTTTCTCAATCTGTTTTCACAGTTTGTATCCAGACTAGATGGTGGATCAGCACCCAGAGATTATGTTCATCAGAGACCAGAACACCTAGATGCGCCTGCCCACGACAGATCACCAGATCCTGATGCACACACACACTGCACACACACACACTAAGTCATTTACACTACCTGACACAGCTGCGCTTTAAAATTGAACTGGAAGTTAAGTTCTGACTTGAGAATGTCCGGTCAGAGGAGAGAACTGACCCCAACTGAGTCTGGTTTCTCCCAAGGTTTTTTTCTCCATTCTGTATGCATGGGGTTTTGTTTCTTGCCGCTGTCGCCTCTGGCTTGCTTGGTTGGGACACTTAACTTCTAGTGACTATCGTTGAATTGACTACAGAGACCGTCTCTGCATTTAATAAGAAATTGGTCACTCTCGTCACTATACATCCCTGTCATTATACTGTACAGTGCTTTGATGCAACCTGTGTTGTTAAAAGCGCTATATAAATAAAAATGATTGATTGATTGATTGATTAAACTGTAAACACACATAAAAGGCTCATTCTGACTTGAGAATGCATGAAATAGCGTTTTCTGACTGAGAAATGCAGTTTGCAGCACTTTAAAGCTTGTTTTGAGTAAATTTGCTCAGAATGACTAAAAACATAAATTCTGCTCCTAGAAGCCAGAAACTAAGCAAATTGTGTATTTTGAGCTCTAAAATGACTTTTATGGGCAAAACTGTAAACACACATATAAGGCTCATTCTGCCTTGAGAATGCATGAAATAGCGTTTTCTGACTGAAAGAAACGCAGTTCACAGCACCCTTTTCAAGCTTGTTTTGAGTAAATTTGCTCAGAATGACTAAAAACATCAACTCTGCTCCTAGAAGCCAAAAACTAAGCAAATTGTGTATTTTGAGCTCTAAAATGACTTTTTGTGGGCAAAATTGTAAAAACACATATAAGGCTCATTCTGCCTTGAGAATGCATGAAATAGCGTTTTCTGACTGAGAAATGCAGTTTCCTCTTCAGGAACTCGAGACTAAAAACGCCTAGAAGCGAAAAAACGCTTTGGGAACGCCTTCGGCGTGAGCCGTTCTGAACCACGTGTGAAATCTGTCCAATGGAGAGGAGCGACGTCATGGACGAGATGACGTCGCCGACCAGGAAGTATAAAGTCACGCTCTGCGATGCCGGCACCAGCTTTCTGCTGTTCAGTAAGCGCTACGTGTTATTTTGTATTGTCTATTTGCTGTCTGTTTGTCCAGCTTAAATATTGTATTATGGCTGATATTCAGGGGCTAGAGAGGAAATTTAAAAAGGGTGATCCGTCACGTTTCAGGCGGTGTGCTGATCCCTGCCCTCGTTATATCACGGGTGGGGACACACACAGCTTGTGCGTGGCGTGCCTGGGAGCGGAGCACGCGCGTCAGCCCTCGAGGACTGATTGCCCGCATTGTTCGCAGCTACTGCTGCGAACACTCCGCTCCCGGAGGCTCTCTTCAAGGAGGGAGCCTTCACCGGCGTTCCCAGAGGTGCGGGACCCGCTGCCGCCGAGGCGGAGCGGCGAACGCGCACGGCTGGGGATCGCAACTTCGATCTGGCGGAGGAGATGGAGACGGGCTCGCCTTTTCTCCGTCAGAATCCGCCAGATCGGGCGCTCGATCCTGTGTGTCGAAGCCCGAACCCGGCTTCTTCGCCACGGGGAGACGCCCACTCGCGTTCACTCTTCCTCCGAGGAGGTTGATGTTGACGTGGTGGACGATGTGCCATTGCGCACGCCCCAGTATGAGGAGCTCTTGGAGGTGGTTACTCGTGTGGTAGCTAGATTAAATATCGATTGGCCCGACGAGCGAATTGCTCAGCCTCAGAAGTCTAAGTTAGAGGATAGATTTCTGAGAGCGAAGCAGCCACCTCCAAGACGGAGCCTTCCGTTCTTCCCAGACCTCCACAGTGAGCTGTCGAGGTCCTGGGCAAGGCCGCACTCGCTCGCGTTTTCTCCCCACCGCTGTTAGTTATTATAGCAATGTGGCGAGTCGCAGAGTGCGGCTATAAGGCGATGCCCCGGGTAGAACAGTCGCTGGCTACCTATCTGTCCCCCGGTTTGGCATCGTCTTTGAAGGCTCCGACCTTACCATCGAAGCCGCTGAGAACAACGTCGGCTTTGGTGGCTAAGGGGTACACGGCAGCAGGTTTGGCTGGGTCTTGCATGCACACAATGGCGGAGTTGCAGGCATACCAAGCCGACCTGCTGAAAGAGGTCGATGAGGGAGAGGGGTCAGGTCCGATGACATCGCAGAACTGCGCCGGACTACTGACCTCTGCCTCCGCGTCACAAGGAGACCGCACGTGCTTTGGGGCGGTCTATGTCATCCTTGTGGCCGCGCGGAGAGGCATCTCTGGCTGACCCTGTCCGATATAAAAGAGCGGGACAGGGTCTGCCTATTGACGCCCCTGCAGCCTTCTGGCCTATTCGCGACTCTGTCAACGAGGTCGTCAATAGGCACCAGGAGGCCCGTAAACAGGCGGCGGCGTCAAAGCGTCCTCCCACGCCGATCTCAGGGGCATCAGGACGAGAGATGCCCCACCGCGTGCCAGCTCCTCATACAGGCATGCGCAGAAACAGAGCGTGCCGCCTCGTTCCCCCTAAAAAAACAGCAGGGGACTTCTGGGCCGGGACTTCCGGGTCTAAAGACCTGAGGGCCTTTTTGGACAGGAAGTCCGCGCCAAGAAGCCCTGAGATGAGTGATTCAGGGCTTCTGAGGGCTGCCCCTCCTGGGAGGATCAGGTTATGCCTGGTCAGACGGCACCCGTTCCTCCTCAGTGCCCTCAGGGAGTAACTCCGCTATCTCTGCCCTCGTGCCAGAGCGCGGAGGCTTCCAGCACGTTTCCCCAGCCGGATTCACCCGAGGGTGCATCACGGCCAGGGAACACGCCACCCCTGCGGGGTCCTGCTTACAGCTAGCCCGGTGTCTGCCTGCCGGTCAGCCGCTTCAGGCCACCGAGTCACCTGTATCTCATATACCAGAGGTCAGCTTCGAGAGGCTGATTCCCTTAGTAGATTATTTAGCAGCGTGGAAACTTCTGCCAAATGTATCTCAATGGGTCATACAAATGATAGAGGAAGGCTATCGAATTCAGGTCGGTTTTACAGCTACCTCATTGTTCTGAAGAAGGACGGGAGGGTGGCGTCCTATCATAGATCTGAGGGTCTTGAACCGCTCAGTCACAGACTGAAGTTCAAAATGCTTACCATCATCCTTCCTCAACACGGAAGTTTCTGAGGTTCGCTTTGGGCGTAGCAAACCAATATCGAGTACTTCCGCTCGCCCTAGCACTCTCACCCCGCACATGTATGGAGTGTATGGATGCAGCTCTGGCTCCATTGAGATTCCAGGGCATCCGCATACTTAATTATATCGACGATTGCTCGATATTAGCTCAATCCGAGCAAATGGCAGTTCAGCATCGAGATGTTGTTCTGTCTCACTTGGGAGTTGGGTTTGAGACTGAACGCCAACAAGAGTGTATTGCGCCCCGCTCAGAGGACCATATACCTAGGCGTGGTGTGGGACTCGACCACGAAGGCACGCTTGTCTCCTGCTCGTGTGCAGTCGATCCTCATGTCAGTCGAGAGAGTCAGGAAGGCCAGTCATTCACTGTCAAGCAGTATCAGAGACTGCTGGGCCTAATGGCAGCTGTGTCCAACGTGATACCCGTTGGCCTGCTGCTCATGAGAGACCCCTACAGTGGTGGCTCAGGACCAGGGGTTCTCCCGAGGGGAAACCCACTCCGCAAAATCAAAGTGTCACGCCATGCAGTTCGGGCTTAGACTTGTGGAGGAAGCCTTGGTTCCTGAATCAGGGCCCAAGGTCAGGAGCTCTATGTCGCCGGACTTCCCTTGCGACAGATGCATCCCTAACCGGTTGGGGCGCAGTGTTCAACGGGCGCCCGCCCACGGTCTGTGGAGCGATCACCACCAGAGGTAGCATATCAATCTGCTACAGATGTTAGCTGTATTTCGTGCTCTGAAGCACTTTCTCCCAGACCTGAGAGGTCACCATGTGTTGGTGCATACCGACAACACAGCAGTGGTCTCTTACATCAACCACCTGGGAGAACTGTGTTCGCGCCCCTTGAACAAGCTGGCGCACCAGATCCGTGTGTGGTTAAAAGCTCTCACCCCGCACATTTACGAAGTGTATGGATGCAGCTCTGGCTCCACTGAGACTCCAGGGCATCCGCATACTCAATTATATCGACGATTGGTTGATATTAGCTCAATCAGAGCAGATGGCAGTTCAACATCGAGATGTTGTTCTGTCTCACATGGGGGAGCTGGGTTTGAGACTGAACGCCAAGAAGAGTGTATTGCGTCCCGCTCAGAGGACCACATACCTAGGCGTGGTGTGGGATTCGACCACAATGTGGGCACGCTTGTCTCCTGCCCGTGTGCAGTCAATCCTCATGTCAGTCGAGAGAGTCAGGGAAGGCCAGTCATTCACTGTCAAGCAGTATCAGAGACTGTTGGGCCTGATGGCAGCTGCGTCCAACGTGATACCCTTTGGCCTGCTGTACATGAGACCCCTACAGTGGTGGCTCAGGACCAAAGGGGTTCTCCCGAGGGGAAACCCACTCCGCAAAATCAAAGTGTCACGCCGTGCAGTTCGGGCCTTAGACTTGTGGAGGAAGCCTTGGTTCCTGAATCAGGGCCCAAGGTTAGGAGCTCTATGTCGCCGGACCTCCCTTGCGACAGATGCATCCCTAACCGGTTGGGGCGCAGTATTGAAGCAGGCGCCCGGCCCACGGTCTGTGGAGCGATCACCACCAGGGGTGGCATATCAATCTGCTAGAGATGCTAGCGGTATTTCGTGCTTTGAAGCACTTTCTCCCAGACCTGAGAGGTCACCATGTGTTGGTGCACACCGACAACACAGCGGTGGTCTCTTACATCAACCACCAGGGAGGTCTGCGTTCGCGCCCCTTGAACAAGCTGGCGCACCAGATCCTTGTGTGGTCCCAGGACAAAATCTGCTCGCTGAGAGCGATCTACATCCCTGGGCATCTCAATACGGAGCCGACACCCTGTCGAGACAGGGGTTGAGGCGGGGAATGGATGCTTCACCCGGCGTGGTGAAGCAGATCTGGTCGAGATTTTACCAGGCAGAGGTGGACCTCTTTGCTTCTCGAGGAATGCACAATGTCCCCTCTGGTTCTCTCTAGTTCATCCAGCTCCCTGGGACTGGATGCCATGTCACAGGCGTGGCCAAGGCGTCGCCTGTACGCATTTCCCCCGATTGCCCTGCTCCCCGGGGTTCTGGCGAGAGTGCGCCAGGACGGAGTCAGACTACTGTTGGTAGCCCCGTTCTGGCCGGGCCGAGTATGGTTTGCGGACCTCATCGGCCTAGTAGACGGTCATCCGTGGGAGATCCCCCTGAGGCCGGATCTACTCTCTCAGGCGGGGGGAACAATAGTTCACCCTCGCCCGGAGTTGTTGAAGCTGTGGGTGTGGCCCCTGAGGGGGCTCAACTCATAGCCTCTGGTCTTTCAGCTGAGGTTGTTGAGACCATCCTCCAATCCAGAGCTCCCTCTACGAGGAGCGTGTATGCCAGGAGGTGGGAAATGTTCACTTCCTGGTGTGGAGATCGCCACTTAAACCCAGTTAACTGCCCAGTAGGTTCAGTGCTGGAGTTCCTTCAGGCGAGATTCTCCACGGGTTATCCCACTCCACCCTAAAGGTCTACGTGGCAGCTATATCTGCATATCATGACCCTATTGGTGGCCACTCAGTGGGTAAACACCCATTAGTTACACGATTCCTCCACGGTGTGCTGAGGCTGAGACCTCCAGTGCGGACCAGAATTCCCCCCTGGGATTTGGTTGTGGTGTTAGAGGCTCTGTGTAAGGCACCCTTCGAGCCCTCGAAGAGGTTTCCTTACCGGTCTTATCTTTTAAGACAGCATTTCTCCTCGCCATCACCTCTCTGCGGAGGGTGGGAGATCTGCAGGCCCTCTCAGTGGCCCCTACTCACCTGGACTGTGCCCCAGGCATGTCCAAAGCTTTTTTATACCCACGAGTGGGTTATACACCTAAAGTGCCCTCTGTTACACCACAGCCGATCGTACTGCAGGCCTTCTGTCCTCCCCCCTTCCAGGATCCAGACCAGCGGAAGTTCAACTGCATGTGTCCAGTGCGAGCACTGGACACTTATGTCTGCGCAGGACTGCGTCTCTGCGGCGGAGGTCGGACCAATTACTTATTTGTTTTGGTCCGACGAATAGGGGTGGCGCTGCCGCTAAGCGGACTGTTAGCAGGTGGATAGTTGAGGCTATCCACCTGGCCTATGAAGCCTCTGCACTCCCATGCCCTCTCGGGGTCAGAGCGCACTCTACAAGGGGTATGGCGGCCTCTAAGGCTTATCTTAGCGGTGTCCCCTCGGGGACATCTGCAACGCTGCTTGGGTGGTCCACGCCCTCCACTTTGCCCGGTTTTACAACTTGGACATGAGGGCTGCTCCTGGCTCCTCTGTCCTTTCCTGATGGGTGGTCTGAGGACCCCTTTTCAGGCAGGGCCTTGGAATTATGGCGGCGTGGGCATCTCGTTCCCAAAGCGTTTGTGACGCAGCTCGAGTTCCTGAAGAGGAGCGTCTCAGGTTACGAATGTAACCATGGTTCCTCTAGGGAGCGAGGCGCTGCGCCCCGATGCCATACTTCCCGCACCCCTGCCGGCGCTTACTTCACTACGAGGCTGGTGCCGGCATCGCAGAGCGTCACTTTATACTTCCTGGTCGGCGACGTCATCTCGTCCATGACGTCGCTCCCCTCCATTGGACAGACTTTACACGTGGTTCAGAACGGCGCACGCTGAAGGCGTTCCCAAAGCGTTTGTGACGCAGCGTCTCGTTCCCTAGAGGAACCATGGTTACATTCGTAACCTGAGACGATTTTGAGCTCTAAAATGACTTTTTATGGGCAAAACTGTAAAAACACATATAAGGCTCATTCTGCCCTGAGAATGCATGAAATAGCGTTTTCTGACTGAGAAACGCAGTTTGCAGCACTTTAAAGCTTGTTTTGAGTAAATTTGCTCAGAATGACTAAAAACCTAAATTCTGATCTTAGAAGTCAAAAACTAAGCAAATTGTGTATTTTGAGCTCTAAAATGACTTTTTATGGGCAAAACTGTAAACACACATATAAGGCTCATTCTGACTTGAGAATGCATGAAATAGCGTTTTCTGACTGAGAAACGCAGTTTGCAGCACTTTCAAGCTTGTTTTGAGTAAATTTGCTCAGAATGACTAAAAACATCAATTCTGCTCCTAGAAGCCAAAAACTAAGCAAATTGTATATTTTGAGCTCTAAAATGACTTTTTGTGGGCAAAACTGTAAAAACACAAATAAGGCTCATTCTACCTTGAGAATGCTTGAAATAGCGTTTTCTCGCTGAGAAACGCAGTTTGCAGCACTTTAAAGCTTGTTTTGAGTAAATTTGCTCAGAATGACTAAAAACATAATTTCTGCTCCTAGAAGCGAAAAACTAAGCAAATTGTGTATTTTGAGCTCTAAAATGACTTTTTATGGGCAAAACTGTAAACACACATAAAAGGCTCATTTTGCCCTGAGAATGCATGAAATAGCGTTTTCTGACTGAGAAACGCAGTTTGCAGCACTTTAAAGCTTGTTTTGAGTAAATTTGCTCAGAATGACTAAAAAGATAAATTGGGCTCCTAGAAGCTAAAAACTAAGCAAATTGTGTATTTTGAGCTCTAAAATGACTTTTTATGGGCAAAACTGTAAACACACATATAAGGCTCATTCTGCCTTGAGAATGCATGAAATAGCGTTTTCTCGCTGAGAAACGCAGTTTACAGCACTTTATAGCTTGTTTTGAGTAAATCTGCTCAGAATGACTAAAAACATTAATTCTGCTCGTAGAAGCCAAAAACTAAGCAAATTGTGTATTTTGAGCTCTAAAATGACTTTTTATGGGCAAAACTGTAAACACACAAGCCTCATTCTGACTTGAGAATGCATGAAATAGCGTTTTCTGACTGAGAAACGCAGTTTGCAGCACTTTAAAGCTTGTTTTGAGTAAATTTGCTCAGAATGACTAAAAACATCAATTCTGCTCCTAGAAGCAGCAAATTGTGTATTTTGAGCTCTAAAATGACTTTTTGTGGGCAAAACTGTAAAAACACATATAAGGCTCATTCTGCCTTGAGAATGCATGAAATAGCGTTTTCTCGCTGAGAAACGCAGTTTACAGCACTTTCAAGCTTGTTTTGAGTAAATTTGCTCAGAATGACTAAAAACATCAACTCTGCTCCTAGAAGCCAAAAACTAAGCAAATTGTGTATTTTGAGCTCTAAAATGACTTTTTGTGGGCAAAACTGTAAAAACACATATAAGGCTCATTCTGCCTTGAGAATGCATGAAATAGCGTTTTCTGACTGAGAAACGCAGTTTACAGCATTTTAAAGCTTGTTTTGAGTCAATTTGCTTAGAATGACTAAAAACATAATTTCTGCTCCTAGAAGCCAAAAACTAATCAAATTGTGTATTTTGAGCTCTAAAATGACTTTTTATATCAAAACCATAAACACACTTATAAGGCTCATTCTGCCTTGATAATGCATGAAATAGAGTTTTCTCGCTGAGAAACGGAGTTTGCAGCACTTTAAAGATGGTTTGAGTCAATTTTGTCAGAATGACTAAGAACAAACTTTCTGCTCCCAGAACCCTAAAACTAAGCAAATTGTGTATTTTGAGCTTTAAAATTACTTTTTATGGGCAAAACTGTAAACAAACTTTTAAGGTTCATTCTGCTTTGAGAAAGGATGAAATAGCGTTTTCTCACTGAAACGCAGTTTGCAGCACTTTAAAGCTTGTTTTGAGTAAATTTGCTAAGAATGACTAAAAACATAATTTCTGCTCCTAGAAGCCTAAAACTAAGCAAATTGTGTATTTTGAGTTCTAAAATGACCTTTTATGGCCAAAACTATAAACACACTTATTAGGCTCATTCTGCCTTGAGAATGCATGAAATAGCGTTTTCTCGCTGAGAAACGCAGTTTGCAGCACTTTAAAGCTTGTTTTGAGTAAATTTGCTCAGAATGACTAAAAACATAAATTCTGCTCCTAGAAGCCAAAAACTAAGCAAATTGTGTATTTTGAGCTCTAAAATGACTTTTTATGGGCAAAACTGTAAACACACATATAAGGCTCATTCTGCCTTGAGAATGCATGAAATAGCGTTTTCTCGCTGAGAAACGCAGTTTGCAGCACTTTAAAGCTTGTTTTGAGTAAATTTGCTCAGAATGACTAAAAACATAAATTCTGCTCCTAGAAGCCAAAAACTAAGCAAATTGTGTATTTTGAGCTCTAAAATGACTTCTTATGGGCAAAACTGTAAACACACATATAAGGCTCATTCTGCCTTGAGAATGCATGAAATAGCGTTTTCTCGCTGAGAAACGCAGTTTACAGCACTTTATAGCTTGTTTTGAGTAAATTTGCTCAGAATGACTAAAAACATCAATTCTGCTCGTAGAAGCCAAAAACTAAGCAAATTGTATATTTTGAGCTCTAAAATGACTTTTTATGGGCTAAACTCATAGAAGTCATAGATCCTATTTTGAACATTATTAATTCATCATTGTCATTAGGTTATGTTCCCAAAACCTTTAAACTGGCTGTAGTTAAACCTCTCATTAAGAAACCACATCTTGATCCCAAAGACTTAGTAAATTACAGACCAATCTCTAATCTCCCTTTTCTGTCAAAGATACTAGAAAAGGTAGTATCCTCACAACTGTATTCCTTTTTAGAAAAAAATGGTGTCTGTGAGGATTTCCAATCAGGTTTTAGACCGTACCATAGTACTGAGACTGCTCTCATTAGAGTTACTAATGACCTGCTTCTATCATCTGATCGTGGTTTTATCTCGTTATTAGTGCTATTAGATCTTAGCGCAGCATTCGATACTATCGATCACAACATTCTCTTGGATAGACTAGAAAACTATGTTGGCATTAGAGGAAGCGCCTTAGCATGGTTTACATCATATCTATCTGACCGCTATCAGTTTGTGGCATTAAATGAGGAAGTATCATATCGATCAAAAGTGAAATATGGAGTTCCTCAAGGCTCAGTGCTAGGACCGTTACTTTTCAACCTTTACATGTTACCTCTGGGAGATATTATCAGGAGTCATGGTGTTAGCTTTCACTGCTATGCTGATGATACTCAGCTCTATATTTCAGCGCAGCCTGGTGATACACACCAAATTGAGAATCTAACAGAATGCATAGTCGATATAAAAAGCTGGATGATGAGTAACTTCTTAATGTTAAATTCTGAAAAAACAGAGGTGCTAATAATTGGACCTAAAAACCCCACATATAATAATCTAGAACACAGCCTATCACTTGATGGCTGCTCTGTTAATTCTTCATCATCAGTTAGGAACCTAGGTGTGCTGTTTGACCGCAATCTTTCCTTTGAAAATCATGTTTCTAGCATCTGTAAAACTGCGTTTTTCCATCTTAAAATATATATCTAAATTACGACCTATGCTTTCAACCTCTAATGCAGAAATATTAATTCATGCGTTTATGACCTCAAGGTTAGATTATTGCAATGCTTTATTGGGTGGTTGTTCTGCACGCTTAATAAACAAACTTCAGCTAGTCCAAAACTCAGCAGCCAGAGTCCTTACTAGAACTAGGAAGTATGATCATATTAGCCCGGTTCTGTCAACACTGCACTGGCTCCCTATCAAATATCGAATAGATTTTAAAATCTTATTAATTACCTATAAAGCCCTGAATGGTTTAGCTCCTCAATACTTGAGCGAGCTCTTATCACATTATAGTCCTGCACGTCCGCTGCGTTCTCAAAACTCTGGCCATTTGATAATACCTAGAATATCAAAATCAACTGCGGGCGGCAGATCATTTTCCTATCTAGCACCTAAACTCTGGAACAATCTCCTAACTCTGTTCGGGAAGAAGACACACTCTGCCAGTTTAAATCTAGATTAAAGACACATCTTTTAACTTAGCCTACACATAACACACCAACACACCTTTTATTATTCAAATCCGTTAAAGGATTTTTAGGCTGCATTACTTAGATTTGCTGGAACCGGGAACACTACTCCTACAATACGATGTACTTGTGACATCGTAAAAAGAATGGCATCTACGCTAATATTAGTCCTGTTTCTTTCTCAATCTGTTTTCACAGTTTGTATCCAGACTAGATGGTGGATCAGCACCCAGAGATTATGTTCATCAGAGACCAGAACACCTAGATGCGCCTGTCGACAGATCACCAGATCCTGATGCACACACACACGCACACGCACACACTAAGTCATTTACACTACCTGACACAGCTGCGTTTAAAATTGAACTGGAAGTTAAGTTCTGGGCGTCCGGTCAGAGGAGAACTGACCCCAACTGAGTCTGGTTTCTCCCAAGGTTTTTTTTTTCTCCATTCTGTATGCATGGGGTTTTGTTTCCTTGCCGCTGTCGCCTCTGGCTTGCTTGGTTGGGGACACTTAACTTCTAGTGACTATCGTTGAATTGACTACAGAGACCGTCTCTGCATTTAATAAGAAATTGGTCACTCTCGTCACTATACATCCCTGTCATTATACTGTACAGTGCTTTGATGCAACCTGTGTTGTTAAAAGCGCTATATAAATAAAAATGATTGATTGATTGATTGATTAAACTGTAAACACACATAAAAGGCTCATTCTGACTTGAGAATGCATGAAATAGCGTTTTCTGACTGAGAAATGCAGTTTGCAGCACTTTAAAGCTTGTTTTGAGTAAATTTGCTCAGAATGACTAAAAACATAAATTCTGCTCCTAGAAGCCAGAAACTAAGCAAATTGTGTATTTTGAGCTCTAAAATGACTTTTTATGGGCAAAACTGTAAACACACATATAAGGCTCATTCTGCCTTGAGAATGCATGAAATAGCGTTTTCTGACTGAGAAACGCAGTTCACAGCACTTTCAAGCTTGTTTTGAGTAAATTTGCTCAGAATGACTAAAAACATCAACTCTGCTCCTAGAAGCCAAAAACTAAGCAAATTGTGTATTTTGAGCTCTAAAATGACTTTTTGTGGGCAAAATTGTAAAAACACATATAAGGCTCATTCTGCCTTGAGAATGCATGAAATAGCGTTTTCTGACTGAGAAATGCAGTTTCCTCTTCAGGAACTCGAGCTGCGTCACAAACGCTTTGGGAACGCCTTCGGCGTGAGCCGTTCTGAACCACGTGTGAAATCTGTCCAATGGAGAGGAGCGACGTCATGGGCGAGATAGCGTCGCCGACCAGGAAGTATAAAAAGTCACGCTCTGCGATGCGGCACCAGCTTTCTGCTGTTCAGTAAGCGCTCACGTGTTATTTTGTATTGTCTATTTGCTGTCTGTTTGTCCAGCTTAAATATTGTATTATGGCTGATATTCAGGGGCTAGAGAGGAAATTTAAAAAGGGTGATCCGTCACGTTTCAGGCGGTGTGCTGATCCCTGCCCTCGTTATATCACGGGTGGGGACACACACAGCTTGTGCGTGGCGTGCCTGGGAGCGGAGCACGCGGCGTCAGCCCTCGAGGGGACTGATTGCCCGCATTGTTCGCAGCTACCACTGCGAACACTCCGCTCCCGGAGGGCTCTCTTCAAGGAGGGAGCCTTCACCGGCGTTCCCAGAGGTGCGGGACCCGCTGCCGCCGAGGCGGAGCGGCGAACGCACGGCTGGGGATCGCAACTCGATCTGGCGGAGGAGATGGAGACGGGCTCGTCCTTTTCTCCGTCAGAATCCGCCAGATCGGGCGCTCGATCCTGTGTGTCCGAAGCCCGAACTTCGGCTTCTTCGGCCACGGGGGAGACGTCCACTCGCGTTCACTCTTCCTCCGAGGAGGTTGATGTTGACGTGGTGGACGATGTGCCATTGCGCACGCCCCAGTATGAGGAGCTCTTGGAGGTGGTTACTCGTGTGGTAGCTAGATTAAATATCGATTGGCCCGACGAGCGAAGTGCTCAGCCTCAGAAGTCTAAGTTAGAGGATAGATTTCTGAGAGCGAAGCAGCCACCTCCAAGACGGAGCCTTCCGTTCTTCCCAGACCTCCACAGTGAGCTGTCGAGGTCCTGGGCAAGGCCGTACTCCGCTCGCGTTTTTCCCCCCACCGCTGTTAGTTATTATAGCAATGTGGCGGGAGTCGCAGAGTGCGGCTATAAGGCGATGCCCCGGGTAGAACAGTCGCTTGCTACCTATCTGTCCCCCGGTTTGGCATCGTCTTTGAAGGCTCCGACCTTACCATCGAAGCCGCTGAGAACAACGTCGGCTTTGGTGGCTAAGGGGTACACGGCAGCAGGTTTGGCTGGGTCTTGCATGCACACAATGGCGGAGTTGCAGGCATACCAAGCCGACCTGCTGAAAGAGGTCGATGAGGGAGAGGGGGTCAGGTCCGATGACATCGCAGAACTGCGTCGGACTACTGACCTCTGCCTCCGCGTCACAAGGGAGACCGCACGTGCTTTGGGGCGGTCTATGTCATCCCTTGTGTGGCCGCGGAGGCATCTCTGGCTGACCCTGTCCGATATAAAAGAGCGGGACAGGGTCTGCCTATTGGACGCCCCCCTGCAGCCTTCTGGCCTATTCGGCGACTCTGTCAACGAGGTCGTCAATAGGCACCAGGAGGCCCGTAAACAGGCGGCGGCGTTCAAAAGCGTCCTCCCACGTCGATCTCAGGGGGCATCAGGACGAGAGATGCCCCCACCGCGTGCCAGCTCCTCATACAGGCGAGCGCAGAAACAGAGCGTCGCCTCTCGTTCCCCCCCTAAAAAACAGCAGGGGACTTCTGGGCCGGGGACTTCCGGGTCTAAAGACCTGAGGGCCTTTTTGGACAGGAAGTCCGCGGCCAAGAAGCCCTGAGATGAGTGATTCAGGGCTTCTGAGGGCTGCCCCTCCTGGGGAGGATCAGGTTATGCCTGGTCAGACGGCACCCGTTCCTCCTCAGTGCCCTCAGGGAGTAACTCCGCTATCTCTGCCCTCGTGCCAGAGCGCGGAGGCTTCCAGCACGTTTCCCCAGCCGGATTCACCCGAGGGTGCATCACGGCCAGGGAACACGCCACCCCTGCGGGGGTCCCGTTTACAGCTAGCCCGGTGTCTGCCTGCCGGTCAGCCGCTTCAGGCCACCGAGTCACCCGTATCTCATATACCAGAGGTCAGCTTCGAGAGGCTGATTCCCTTAGTAGATTATTTAGCAGCGTGGAAACTTCTGCCAAATGTATCTCAATGGGTCATACAAATGATAGAGGAAGGCTATCGAATTCAGGTCGGTTTTACAGCTACCTCATTGTTCTGAAGAAGGACGGGAGGGTGGCGTCCTATCATAGATCTGAGGGTCTTGAACCGCTCAGTCACAGACTGAAGTTCAAAATGCTTACCATCATCCTTCCTCAACACGGGAAGTTTCTGAGGTTCGCTTTCGGGGCGTAGCAAACCAATATCGAGTACTTCCGTTCGGCCTAGCACTCTCACCCCGCACATGTATGGAGTGTATGGATGCAGCTCTGGCTCCATTGAGATTCCAGGGCATCCGCATACTTAATTATATCGACGATTGCTCGATATTAGCTCAATCCGAGCAAATGGCAGTTCAGCATCGAGATGTTGTTCTGTCTCACTTGGGGGAGTTGGGTTTGAGACTGAACGCCAACAAGAGTGTATTGCGTCCCGCTCAGAGGACCATATACCTAGGCGTGGTGTGGGACTCGACCACGATGTGGGCACGTTTGTCTCCTGCTCGTGTGCAGTCGATCCTCATGTCAGTCGAGAGAGTCAGGGAAGGCCAGTCATTCACTGTCAAGCAGTATCAGAGACTGCTGGGCCTAATGGCAGCTGTGTCCAACGTGATACCCGTTGGCCTGCTGCTCATGAGACCCCTACAGTGGTGGCTCAGGACCAAGGGGTTCTCCCCGAGGGGAAACCCACTCCGCAAAATCAAAGTGTCACGCCATGCAGTTCGGGCTTAGACTTGTGGAGGAAGCCTTGGTTCCTGAATCAGGGCCCAAGGTCAGGAGCTCTATGTCGCCGGACTTCCCTTGCGACAGATGCATCCCTAACCGGTTGGGGCGCAGTGTTCAACGGGCGCCCGGCCCACGGTCTGTGGAGCGATCACCACCAGAGGTAGCATATCAATCTGCTACAGATGTTAGCTGTATTTCGTGCTCTGAAGCACTTTCTCCCAGACCTGAGAGGTCACCATGTGTTGGTGCATACCGACAACACAGCAGTGGTCTCTTACATCAACCACCTGGGAGAACTGTGTTCGCGCCCCTTGAACAAGCTGGCGCACCAGATCCGTGTGTGGTTAAAAGCTCTCACCCCGCACATTTACGAAGTGTATGGATGCAGCTCTGGCTCCACTGAGACTCCAGGGCATCCGCATACTCAATTATATCGACGATTGGTTGATATTAGCTCAATCAGAGCAGATGGCAGTTCAACATCGAGATGTTGTTCTGTCTCACATGGGGGAGCTGGGTTTGAGACTGAACGCCAAGAAGAGTGTATTGCGTCCCGCTCAGAGGACCACATACCTAGGCGTGGTGTGGGATTCGACCACAATGTGGGCACGCTTGTCTCCTGCCCGTGTGCAGTCAATCCTCATGTCAGTCGAGAGAGTCAGGGAAGGCCAGTCATTCACTGTCAAGCAGTATCAGAGACTGTTGGGCCTGATGGCAGCTGCGTCCAACGTGATACCCTTTGGCCTGCTGTACATGAGACCCCTACAGTGGTGGCTCAGGACCAAGGGGTTCTCCCCGAGGGGAAACCCACTCCGCAAAATCAAAGTGTCACGCCGTGCAGTTCGGGCCTTAGACTTGTGGAGGAAGCCTTGGTTCCTGAATCAGGGCCCAAGGTTAGGAGCTCTATGTCGCCGGACCTCCCTTGCGACAGATGCATCCCTAACCGGTTGGGGCGCAGTATTGAACGGGCGCCCGGCCCACGGTCTGTGGAGCGATCACCACCACGGGTGGCATATCAATCTGCTAGAGATGTTAGCGGAATTTCGTGCTTTGAAGCACTTTCTCCCAGACCTGAGAGGTCACCATGTGTTGGTGCACACCGACAACACAGCGGTGGTCTCTTACATCAACCACCAGGGAGGTCTGCGTTCGCGCCCCTTGAACAAGCTGGCGCACCAGATCCTTGTGTGGTCCCAGGACAAAATCTGCTCGCTGAGAGCGATCTACATCCCTGGGCATCTCAATACGGGAGCCGACACCCTGTCGAGACAGGGGTTGAGGCCGGGGGAATGGATGCTTCACCCCGACGTGGTGAAGCAGATCTGGTTTTACCAGGCAGAGGTGGACCTCTTTGCTTCTCGAGGGAATGCACAATGTCCCCTCTGGTTCTCTAGTTCATCCAGCTCCCCTGGGACTGGATGCCATGTCACAGGCGTGGCCGAGGCGTCGCCTGTACGCATTTCCCCCGATTGCCCTGCTCCCCGGGGTTCTGGCGAGAGTGAGCCAGGACGGAGTCAGACTACTGTTGGTAGCCCCGTTCTGGCCGGGCCGAGTATGGTTTGCGGACCTCATCGGCCTAGTAGACGGTCATCCGTGGGAGATCCCCCTGAGGCTGGATCTACTCTCTCAGGCGGGGGGAACAATAGTTCACCCTCGCCCGGAGTTGTTGAAGCTGTGGGTGTGGCCCCTGAGGGGGCACAACTCATAGCCTCTGGTCTTTCAGCTGAGGTTGTTGAGACCATCCTCCAATCCAGAGCTCCCTCTACGAGGAGCGTGTATGCCAGGAGGTGGGAAATGTTCACTTCCTGGTGTGGAGATCGCCACTTAAACCCAGTTAACTGCCCAGTAGGTTCAGTGCTGGAGTTCCTTCAGGCGAGATTCTCCACCGGGTTATCCCACTCCACCCTAAAGGTCTACGTGGCAGCTATATCTGCATATCATGACCCTATTGGTGGCCACTCAGTGGGCAAACACCCATTAGTTACACGATTCCTCCACGGTGTGCTGAGGCTGAGACCTCCAGTGCGGACCAGAATTCCCCTGGGATTTGGTTGTGGTGTTAGAGGCTCTGTGTAAGGCACCTTCGAGCCCTCGAAGAGGTTCCTTACCGGTCTTATCTTTTAAGACAGCATTTCTCCTCGCCATCACCTCTCTGCGGAGGGTGGGAGATCTGCAGGCCCTCTCAGTGGCCCCTACTCACCTGGACTTTGCCCCAGGCATGTCCAAGGCTTTTTTATACCCACGAGTGGGTTATACACCTAAAGTGCCCTCTGTTACACCACAGCCGATCGTACTGCAGGCCTTCTGTCCTCCCCTTCCAGGATCCAGACCAGCGGAAGTTCAACTGCATGTGTCCAGTGCGAGCACTGGACACTTATGTGCGCAGGACTGCGTCTCTGCGGAGGTCGGACCAATTACTTATTTGTTTTGGTCCGACAAATAGGGGTGGCGCTGCCGCTAAGCGGACTGTTAGCAGGTGGATAGTTGAGGCTATCCACCTGGCCTATGAAGCCTCTGCACTCCCATGCCCTCTCGGGGTCAGAGCGCACTCTACAAGGGGTATGGCGGCCTCTAAGGCCTATCTTAGCGTGTGTCCCCTCGGGGACATCTGCAACGCTGCGGGGTGGTCCACGCCCTCCAGTTTTGCCCGGTTTTACAACTTGGACATGAGGGCTGCTCCTGGCTCCTCTGTCCTTTCCTGATGGGTGGTCTGAGGACCCCGTTTCAGGCAGGGCCTTGGAAATATGGCGGCGTGGGCATCTCGTTCCCTAAGCGTTTGTGACGCAGCTCGAGTTCCTGAAGAGGAACGTCTCAGGTTACGAATGTAACCATGGTTCCTCTAGGGAACGAGACGCTGCGTCCCGATGCCATACTTCCCGCACCCCTGCCGGCGCTTACTTCACTACAAGGCTGGTGCCGGCATCGCAGAGCGTCACTTTATACTTCCTGGTCGGCGACGTCATCTCGTCCATGACGTCGCTCCCCTCCATTGGACAGACTTTACACGTGGTTCAGAACGGCGCACGCTGAAGGCGTTCCCAAAGCGTTTGTGACGCAGCGTCTCGTTCCCTAGAGGAACCATGGTTACATTCGTAACCTGAGACGTTTCCGAATCAGGGCCCAGTGTTAGGAGCTCTTTGTCACCGCATCTTGCTTGTGACAGATGCATTCCTAACCGGTTGGGGCGCAGTGCTGAACGAGCGCCCGGCCCACGGTCTGTGGCTATCAGCACCAGGGGTGGTATATCATGCAGCTAGGGATGTTAGCTGTATTTCGTGCTTTGAAGCACCTCCTCCCAGACCTGAGAGGTCACCATGTGTTGGTGCACACCGACAACACAGCGGTGGTCTCTTACATCAACCACCAAGGAGGTCTGCGTTCGCGCCCCTTGAACAAGCTGGCGCATCACATCCTTGTGTGGTCCCAGGACAAAATCTGCTCGCCGAGAGCGACCTACATCCCTGGGCATCTCAATACGGGAGCCGACACCCTGTCGAGACAGGGGTTGAGGCCGGGGGAATGGATGCTTCACCCCGATGTGGTGAAGCAGATCTGGTCGGCATTGTACCAGGCAGAGGTGGACCTCTTTGCTTCTCGAGGGAATGCACAATGTCCCCTCTGGCTCTCTCTAGTTCATCCAGCTCCCCTGGGACTGGATGCCATGTCACAGGCGTGGCTAAGACGTCGCCTGTACGCATTTCCTCCGATTGCCCTGCTCCCAGGAGCTCTGGTGAGAGTGCGCCAGGACGGAATCAGACTACTGCGCGTAGCCCCGTTCTGGCCGGGCCGAGTATGGTTCACGGACCTCATCGGCCTAGTAGACGGTCATCCGTGGGAGATCCCCCTGAGGCCAGATCTACTCTCTCAGGCGGAGGGAACAATAGTTCACCCTCGCCCGGAGTTACTGAAGTTGTGGGTGTGGCCCCTGACGGGCACGACTCATAGCCTCTGGTCTTTCAGCTGAGGTTGTCGAGACCATCCTCCAATCCAGAGCTCCCTCAACGAGGAGCGTGTATGCCAGGAGGTGAGGAATGTTCACTTCCTGGTGTGGAGACCGCCACTTGAACCCAGTTAACTGCCCAGTAGGTTCAGTGCTGGAGTTCCTCCAGGCGACATTCTCCACCGGGTTAACCACTCCATCCTAAGGTCTACGTGCCAGTCATATCTGCATATCATGACCCTATTGGTGGCCACTCAGTGGGCAGACACCCATTAGTTACACGATTCCTCCACGGTGTGCTGAGGCTGAGACCTCCAGTGCGGACCAGAGTTCTCCCCTGGGATTTGGTTGTGGTGTTAGAGGCTCTGTGTAAGACACCCTTCGAGCCCCTCGAAGAGGTTCCCTTACCTGTCTTATAGGATAAGACAGCATTTCTCCTCGCCATCACCTCTCTTTGGAGGGTGGGAGATCCGCAGGCCCTCTCCGTGGCCCCTACTACTTGAACTTTGCCCCAGGCATGGCCAAGGTTTTTGCATACCCAAGAGTGGGTTATACACCTAAAGTGCCCTCTGTTACACTACAACCGATCGTACTGCAGGCCTCCTGTCCTCACCCCTTCCAGGCAGCTAAAGTCCAACTGCAAATGCGTCCAGTGCGAGTACTGGACATGTAGTGCAGAACTGTGTCTCTGCGGAGGTCGGGCCAGTTACTTATCCGTTTGGCCCGACAGATAGGGGTTGTGCTGCTATTAAGCAAACTTCAGCAGGTGGATAGTCGAGGCTATCCACCTGGCCTATGAGGCCTCGGCACTCACGTGCCCTCTTGGGCTCAAGGCCCACTCAACAAGGGATATGGCGGCCTCCATGGCCTACCTTAGCAGTGTGCCCCTCGGGGACATTTGCAACGCTGCGGGGTGGTCCACGCCCTCCACTTTGCCCTTTCTATAATTTCGACATGAGGCCCGCTCCTGGCTCCTCTATCTTATTCTGATGGGTGGTCTGAGGACCCCTTTTCAGGCAGGGCCTTGGAATTATGGCGGCGTGGGCATCTCGTTCCCAAAGCGTTTGTGACGCAGCTCGAGTTCCTGAAGAGGAACGTCTCAGGTTACGAATGTAACCATGGTTCCTAGGGAACGAGACGCTGCGTCCCGATGCCATACTTCCCGCACCCCTGCCGGCGCTTACTTCACTACAGAGGCTGGTGCCGGCATCGCAGAGCGTGACTTTATACTTCCTGGTCGGCGACGTCATCTCGTCCATGATGTCGCTCCTCTCCATTTGACAGATTTCACACGTGGTTCAGAACGGCTCACGCCGACGGCGTTCCCAAAGCGTTTGTGACGCAGCGTCTCGTTCCCTAGAGGAACCATGGTTACATTCGTAACCTGAGACGTTACAGCACTTTAAAGATGGTTTGAGTCAATTTGGTCAGAATGACTAAAAACATCAATTCTGCTCCTAGAAGCCAAAAACTAAGCAAATTGTGCATTTTGAGCTCTAAAATGACTTTTTATGGGCAAAACTGTAAACACACATATAAGGCTCATTCTGCCTTGAGAATGCATGAAATAGCGTTTTCTCGCTGAGAAACGCAGTTTACAGCACTTTAAAGCTTGTTTTGAGTAAATTTGCTCAAATGACTAAAAACATAAATTCTGCTGCTAGAAGCCAAAAACTAAGCAAATTGTGTATTTTGAGTTCAAAAATGACTTTTTATGGGCAAAACTGTAAACACACATAAAAGGCTCATTCTGCCCTGAGAATGGATGAAATAGCGTTTTCTGACTGAGAAACGCAGTTTGCAGCACTTTAAAGCTTGTTTTGAGTAAATTTGCTCAGAATGACTAAAAACATCAATTCTGCTCCTAGAAGCCAAAAACTAAGCAAATTGTGCATTTTGAGCTCTAAAATGACTTTTTATGGGCAAAACTGTAAACACACATATAAGGCTCATTCTGCCTTGAGAATGCATGAAATAGCGTTTTCTCGCTGAGAAACGCAGTTTACAGCACTTTAAAGCTTGTTTTGAGTAAATTTGCTCAAATGACTAAAAACATAAATTCTGCTGCTAGAAGCCAAAAACTAAGCAAATTGTGTATTTTGAGCTCTAAAATGACTTTTTATGGGCAAAACTGTAAACACACATAAAAGGCTCATTCTGCCTTGAGAATGCATGAAATAGCGTTTTCTCGCTGAGAAACGCAGTTTACAGCACTTTATAGCTTGTTTTGAGTAAATCTGCTCAGAATGACTAAAAACATTAATTCTGCTCGTAGAAGCCAAAAACTAAGCAAATTGTGTATTTTGAGCTCTAAAATGACTTTTTATGGGCAAAACTGTAAACACACAAGCCTCATTCTGACTTGAGAATGCATGAAATAGCGTTTTCTGACTGAGAAACGCAGTTTGCAGCACTTTAAAGCTTGTTTTGAGTAAATTTGCTCAGAATGACTAAAAACATCAATTCTGCTCCTAGAAGCCAAAAACTAAGCAAATTGTGTATTTTGAGCTCTAAAATGACTTTTTGTGGGCAAAACTGTAAAAACACATATAAGGCTCATTCTGCCTTGAGAATGCATGAAATAGCGTTTTCTCGCTGAGAAACGCAGTTTACAGCACTTTCAAGCTTGTTTTGAGTAAATTTGCTCAGAATGACTAAAAACATAAATTCTGCTCCTAGAAGCCAAAAACTAAGCAAATTGTGTATTTTGAGCTCTAAAATGACTTTTTATGGGCAAAACTGTAAACACACATATAAGGCTGATTCTGCCTTGAGAATGCATGAAATAGCGTTTTCGCTGAGAAACGCAGTTTACAGCACTTTCAAGCTTGTTTTGAGTAAATTTGCTCAGAATGACTAAAAACATCAACTCTGCTCCTAGAAGCCAAAAACTAAGCAAATTGTGTATTTTGAGCTCTAAAATGACTTTTTGTGGGCAAAACTGTAAAAACACATATAAGGCTCATTCTGCCTTGAGAATGCATGAAATAGCGTTTTCTGACTGAGAAACGCAGTTTACAGCATTTTAAAGCTTGTTTTGAGTCAATTTGCTTAGAATGACTAAAAACATAAATTCTGCTGCTAGAAGCCAAAAACTAAGCAAATTGTGTATTTTGAGCTCTAAAATGACTTTTTATGGGCAAAACTGTAAACACACATAAAAGGCTCATTCTGCCTTGAGAATGCATGAAATAGCGTTTTCTCGCTGAGAAACGCAGTTTACAGCACTTTATAGCTTGTTTTGAGTAAATCTGCTCAGAATGACTAAAAACATTAATTCTGCTCGTAGAAGCCAAAAACTAAGCAAATTGTGTATTTTGAGCTCTAAAATGACTTTTTATGGGCAAAACTGTAAACACACAAGCCTCATTCTGACTTGAGAATGCATGAAATAGCGTTTTCTGACTGAGAAGCGCAGTTTGCAGCACTTTAAAGCTTGCTTTTTGAGTAAATTTGCTCAGAATGACTAAAAACATCAATTCTGCTCCTAGAAGCCAAAAACTAAGCAAATTGTGTATTTTGAGCTCTAAAATGACTTTTTATGGGCAAAACTGTAAACACACATATAAGGCTGATTCTGCCTTGAGAATACATGAAATAGCGTTTTCTCGCTGAGAAACGCAGTTTACAGCACTTTCAAGCTTGTTTTGAGTAAATTTGCTCAGAATGACTAAAAACATCAACTCTGCTCCTAGAAGCCAAAAACTAAGCAAATTGTGTATTTTGAGCTCTAAAATGACTTTTTGTGGGCAAAACTGTAAAAAAACACATATAAGGCTCATTCTGCCTTGAGAATGCATGAAATAGCGTTTTCTGACTGAGAAACGCAGTTTACAGCATTTTAAAGCTTGTTTTGAGTCAATTTGCTTAGAATGACTAAAAACATAATTTCTGCTCCTAGAAGCCAAAAACTAAGCAAATTGTGTATTTTGAGCTCTAAAATGACTTTTTATATCCAAAACCATAAACACACTTATAAGGCTCATTCTGCCTTGATAATGCATGAAATAGAGTTTTCTCGCTGAGAAACGGAGTTTGCAGCACTTTAAAGATGGTTTGAGTCAATTTTGTCAGAATGACTAAGAACAAACTTTCTGCTCCCAGAACCCTAAAACTAAGCAAATTGTGTATTTTGAGCTTTAAAATTACTTTTTATGGGCAAAACTGTAAACAAACTTTTAAGGTTCATTCTGCTTTGAGAAAGGATGAAATAGCGTTTTCTCACTGAGAAACGCAGTTTGCAGCACTTTAAAGCTTGTTTTGAGTAAATTTGCTAAGAATGACTAAAAACATAATTTCTGCTCCTAGAAGCCTAAAACTAAGCAAATTGTGTATTTTGAGTTCTAAAATGACCTTTTATGGCCAAAACTATAAACACACTTATTAGGCTCATTCTGCCTTGAGAATGCATGAAATAGCGTTTTCTGACTGAGAAACGCAGTTTGCAGCACTTTAAAGCTTGTTTTGAGTAAATTTGCTCAGAATGACTAAAAACATAAATTCTGCTCCTAGAAGCCAAAAACTAAGCAAATTGTGTATTTTGAGCTCTAAAATGACTTTTTATGGGCAAAACTGTAAACACACATATAAGGCTCATTCTGCCTTGAGAATGCATGAAATAGAGTTTTCTCGCTGAGAAACGCAGTTTGCAGCACTTTAAAGCTTGTTTTGAGTAAATTTGCTAAGAATGACTAAAAACATAATTTCTGCTCCTAGAAGCCTAAAACTAAGCAAATTGTGTATTTTGAGTTCTAAAATGACCTTTTATGGCCAAAACTATAAACACACTTATTAGGCTCATTCTGCCTTGAGAATGCATGAAATAGCGTTTTCTCGCTGAGAAACGCAGTTTGCAGCACTTTAAAGCTTGTTTTGAGTAAATTTGCTCAGAATGACTAAAAACATAAATTCTGCTCCTAGAAGCCAAAAACTAAGCAAATTGTGTATTTTGAGCTCTAAAATGACTTTTTATGGGCAAAACTGTAAACACACATATAAGGCTCATTCTGCCTTGAGAATGCATGAAATAGCGTTTTCTCGCTGAGAAACGCAGTTTGCAGCACTTTAAAGCTTGTTTTGAGTAAATTTGCTCAGAATGACTAAAAACATAAATTCTGCTCCTAGAAGCCTAAAACTAAGCAAATTGTGTATTTTGAGCTCTAAAATGACTTTTTATGGGCAAAACTGTAAACACACATTTAAGGCTCATTCTTCCTTGAGAATGCATGAAATAGCGTTTTCTGACTGAGAAACGCAGTTTGCAGCACTTTAAAGCTTGTTTTGAGTAAATTTGCTCAGAATGACTAAAAAGATAAATTGTGCTCATAGAAGCTAAAAACTAAGCAAATTGTGTATTTTGAGCTCTAAAATGACTTTTTATGGGCAAAACTGTAAACACACATATAAGGCTCATTCTGCCTTGAGAATGCATGAAATAGCGTTTTCTCGCTGAGAAACGCAGTTTACAGCACTTTATAGCTTGTTTTGAGTAAATCTGCTCAGAATGACTAAAAACATTAATTCTGCTCGTAGAAGCCAAAAACTAAGCAAATTGTGTATTTTGAGCTCTAAAATGACTTTTTATGGGCAAAACTGTAAACACACAAGCCTCATTTTGACTTGAGAATGCATGAAATAGCGTTTTCTGACTGAGAAACGCAGTTTGCAGCACTTTAAAGCTTGTTTTGAGTAAATTTGCTCAGAATGACTAAAAACATCAATTCTGCTCCTAGAAGCCAAAAACTAAGCAAATTGTGTATTTTGAGCTCTAAAATGACTTTTTGTGGGCAAAACTGTAAAAACACATATAAGGCTCATTCTGCCTTGAGAATGCATGAAATAGCGTTTTCTCGCTGAGAAACGCAGTTTACAGCACTTTCAAGCTTGTTTTGAGTAAATTTGCTCAGAATGACTAAAAACATAAATTCTGCTCCTAGAAGCCAAAAACTAAGCAAATTGTGTATTTTGAGCTCTAAAATGACTTTTTATGGGCAAAACTGTAAACACACATATAAGGCTGATTCTGCCTTGAGAATGCATGAAATAGCGTTTTCTCGCTGAGAAACGCAGTTTACAGCACTTTCAAGCTTGTTTTGAGTAAATTTGCTCAGAATGACTAAAAACATCAACTCTGCTCCTAGAAGCCAAAAACTAAGCAAATTGTGTATTTTGAGCTCTAAAATGACTTTTTGTGGGCAAAACTGTAAAAACACATATAAGGCTCATTCTGCCTTGAGAATGCATGAAATAGCGTTTTCTGACTGAGAAACGCAGTTTACAGCATTTTAAAGCTTGTTTTGAGTCAATTTGCTTAGAATGACTAAAAACATAATTTCTGCTCCTAGAAGCCAAAAACTAAGCAAATTGTGTATTTTGAGCTCTAAAATGACTTTTTATATCCAAAACCATAAACACACTTATAAGGCTCATTCTGCCTTGATAATGCATAAAATAGAGTTTTCTCGCTGAGAAACGGAGTTTGCAGCACTTTAAAGATGGTTTGAGTCAATTTTGTCAGAATGACTAAGAACAAACTTTCTGCTCCCAGAACCCTAAAACTAAGCAAATTGTGTATTTTGAGCTTTAAAATTACTTTTATGGGCAAAACTGTAAACAAACTTCTAAGGTTCATTCTGCTTTGAGAAAGGATGAAATAGCGTTTTCTCACTGAGAAACGCAATTTGCAGCACTTTAAAGCTTGTTTTGAGTCAATTTGCTAAGAATGACTAAAAACATAATTTCTGCTCCTAGAAGCCTAAAACTAAGCAAATTGTGTATTTTGAGTTCTAAAATGACCTTTTATGGCCAAAACTATAAACACACTTATTAGGCTCATTCTGCCTTGAGAATGCATGAAATAGCTTTTTCTCGCTGAGAAACGCAGTTCGCAGCACTTTAAAGCTTGTTTTGAGTAAATTTGCTCAGAATGACTAAAAACATAATTTCTGCTCCTAGAAGCCTAAAACTAAAGCAAATTGTGTATTTTGAGCTCTAAAATGACTTTTTATGGGCAAAACTGTAAACACACATTTAAGGCTCATTTTTCCTTGAGAATGCATGAAATAGCGCAAATTGTGTATTTTTGACTGAGAAACGCAGTTTGCAGCACTTTAAAGCTTGTTTTGAGTAAATTTGCTCAGAATGACTAAAAACATCAATTCTGCTCCTAGAAGCCAAAAACTAAGCAAATTGTGTATTTTGAGCTCTAAAATGACTTTTTATGGGCAAAACTGTAAAAACACATATAAGGCTCATTCTGACTTGAGAATGCATGAAATAGCGTTTCTCGCTGAGAAACGCAGTTTACAGCACTTTCAAGCTTGTTTTGAGTAAATTTGCTCAGAATGACTAAAAACATCAACTCTGCTCCTAGAAGCCAAAAACTAAGCAAATTGTGTATTTTGAGCTCTAAAATGACTTTTATGGGCAAAACTGTAAACACACATATAAGGCTCATTCTGCCTTGAGAATGCATGAAATAGCGTTTTCTGACTGAGAAACGGAGTTTACAGCACTTTAAAGCTTGTTTTGAGTCAATTTGCTTAGAATGACTAAAAACAAATTCTTTCTGCTCCTAGAACTTTAAAAACTAAGCAAATTGTGTATTTTGAGCTCTAAAATGACTTTTTATGGGCAAAACTGTAAACAAACTTTTAAGGTTCATTCTGCTTTGAGAAAGGATGAAATATAGTTTTCTCACTGAGAAATAGTTTGCACTTTAAAGCTTGTTTTGAGTAAATTTGCTAAGAATGACTAAAAACATAATTTCTGCTCCTAGAAGCCTAAAACTAAGCAAATTGTGTATTTTGAGTTCTAAAATGACCTTTATGGCCAAAACTATAAACACACTTATTAGGCTCATTCTGCCTTGAGAATGCATGAAATAGCTTTTTCTGACTGACTGAAAGCTTGTTTTGAGTTTGCTCAAACTTTAAAGATGTTTTGAGTAAATTTGCTCAGAATGACTAAAAACATAAATTCTGCTCCAGAACCCAAAAACTAAGCAAATTGTGTATTTTGAGCTCTAAAATGACTTTTTATGGGCAAAACTGTAAACACACATATAAGGCTCATTCTGCCTTGAGAAATGGATGAATCCAAAAGCGCCGCTGAGAAACGCAGTTTGCAGCACTTTAAAGCTTGTTTTGAGTAAATTTGCTAAGAATGACTAAAAACATAATTTCTGCTCCTAGAAGCCTAAAACTAAGCAAATTGTGTATTTTGAGCTCTAAAATGACTTTTATGGGCAAAACTGTAAACACACATATAAGGCTCATTCTGCCTTGAGAATGCATGAAATAGCGTTTTCTCGCTGAGAAACGCAGTTTGCAGCACTTTAAAGCTTGTTTTGAGTAAATTTGCTCAGAATGACTAAAAACATAAATTCTGCTCCTAGAAGCCAAAAACTAAGCAAATTGTGTATTTTGAGCTCTAAAATGACTTTTTATGGGCAAAACTGTAAACACACATATAAGGCTCATTCTGCCTTGAGAATGCATGAGAAAATAGCGTTTTCTCGCTGAGAAACGCAGTTTACAGCACTTTAAAGCTTGTTTTGAGTAAATTTGCTCAGAATGACTAAAAACATAAATTCTGCTCTAGAAGCCTAAAACTAAGCAAATTGTGTATTTTGAGCTCTAAAATGACTTTTATGGGCAAAACTGTAAACACACATTTAAGGCTCATTCTGCCTTGAGAATGCATGAAATAGCGTTTTCTGACTGAGAAACGCAGTTTGCAGCACTTTAAAGCTTGTTTTGAGTAAATTTGCTCAGAATGACTAAAAACATAAATTCTGCTCCTAGAAGCCAAAAACTAAGCAAATTGTGTATTTTGAGCTCTAAAATGACTTTTTATGGGCAAAACTGTAAACACACATATAAGGCTCATTCTGCCTTGAGAATGCATGAAATAGCGTTTTCTCGCTGAGAAACGCAGTTTACAGCACTTTCAAGCTTGTTGTTTGAGTTTTGAGTAAATCTGCTCAGAATGACTAAAAACATTAAATTCTGCTCCTAGAAGCCAAAAACTAAGCAAATTGTGTATTTTGAGCTCTAAAATGACTTTTTATGGGCAAAACTGTAAAAACACAAAGCTCATTCTGCCTTGAGAATGCATGAAATAGCGTTTTCTGACTGAGAAACGCAGTTTGCAGCACTTTAAAGCTTGTTTTGAGTAAATTTGCTCAGAATGACTAAAAACATCAATTCTGCTCCTAGAAGCCAAAAACTAAGCAAATTGTGTATTTTGAGCTCTAAAATGACTTTTGTGGGCAAAACTGTAAAAACACATATAAGGCTCATTCTGCCTTGAGAATGCATGAAATAGCGTTTTCTCGCTGAGAAACGCAGTTTACAGCACTTTCAAGCTTGTTTTGAGTAAATTTGCTCAGAATGACTAAAAACATAAATTCTGCTCCTAGAAGCCAAAAACTAAGCAAATTGTGTATTTTGAGCTCTAAAATGACTTTTTATGGGCAAAACTGTAAAACACACATATAAGGCTGATTCTGCCTTGAGAATGCATGAAATAGCGTTTTCTGACTGAGAAACGCAGTTTACAGCATTTTAAAGCTTGTTTTGAGTAAATTTGCTCAGAATGACTAAAAACATCAACTCTGCTCCTAGAAGCCAAAAACTAAGCAAATTGTGTATTTTGAGCTCTAAAATGACTTTTTATATCCAAAACCATAAACACACTTATAAGGCTCATTCTGCCTTGATAATGCATAAAATAGAGTTTTCTCGCTGAGAAACGGAGTTTGCAGCACTTTAAAGATGGTTTGAGTCAATTTTGTCAGAATGACTAAGAACAAACTTTCTGCTCCCAGAACCCTAAAACTAAGCAAATTGTGTATTTTGAGCTTTAAAATTACTTTTTATGGGCAAAACTGTAAACAAACTTCTAAGGTTCATTCTGCTTTGAGAAAGGATGAAATAGCGTTTTCTCACTGAGAAACGCAATTTGCAGCACTTTAAAGCTTGTTTTGAGTCAATTTGCTAAGAATGACTAAAAACATAATTTCTGCTCCTAGAAGCCTAAAACTAAGCAAATTGTGTATTTTGAGTTCTAAAATGACCTTTTATGGCCAAAACTATAAACACACTTATTAGGCTCATTCTGCCTTGAGAATGCATGAAATAGCTTTTTCTCGCTGAGAAACGCAGTTCGCAGCACTTTAAAGCTTGTTTTGAGTAAATTTGCTCAGAATGACTAAAAACATAATTTCTGCTCCTAGAAGCCTAAAACTAAGCAAATTGTGTATTTTGAGCTCTAAAATGACTTTTTATGGGCAAAACTGTAAACACACATTTAAGGCTCATTCTTCCTTGAGAATGCATGAAATAGCGTTTTCTGACTGAGAAACGCAGTTTGCAGCACTTTAAAGCTTGTTTTGAGTAAATTTGCTCAGAATGACTAAAAAGATAAATTGTGCTCATAGAAGCTAAAAACTAAGCAAATTGTGTATTTTGAGCTCTAAAATGACTTTTTATGGGCAAAACTGTAAACACACAAGCCTCATTTTGACTTGAGAATGCATGAAATAGCGTTTTCTCGCTGAGAAACGCAGTTTACAGCACTTTCAAGCTTGTTTTGAGTAAATTTGCTCAGAATGACTAAAAACATCAACTCTGCTCCTAGAAGCCAAAAACTAAGCAAATTGTGTATTTTGAGCTCTAAAATGACTTTTTGTGGGCAAAACTGTAAAAACACATATAAGGCTCATTCTGCCTTGAGAATGCATGAAATAGCGTTTTCTGACTGAGAAACGCAGTTTACAGCATTTTAAAGCTTGTTTTGAGTCAATTTGCTTAGAATGACTAAAAACATAATTTCTGCTCCTAGAAGCCAAAAACTAAGCAAATTGTGTATTTTGAGCTCTAAAATGACTTTTTATATCCAAAACCATAAACACACTTATAAGGCTCATTCTGCCTTGATAATGCATGAAATAGAGTTTTCTCGCTGAGAAACGGAGTTTGCAGCACTTTAAAGATGGTTTGAGTCAATTTTGTCAGAATGACTAAGAACAAACTTTCTGCTCCCAGAACCCTAAAACTAAGCAAATTGTGTATTTTGAGCTTTAAAATTACTTTTAATGGGCAAAACTGTAAACAAACTTTTAAGGTTCATTCTGCTTTGAGAAAGGATGAAATAGCGTTTTCTCACTGAGAAACGCAGTTTGCAGCACTTTAAAGCTTGTTTTGAGTAAATTTGCTAAGAATGACTAAAAACATAATTTCTGCTCCTAGAAGCCTAAAACTAAGCAAATTGTGTATTTTGAGTTCTAAAATGACCTTTTATGGCCAAAACTATAAACACACTTATTAGGCTCATTCTGCCTTGAGAATGCATGAAATAGCGTTTTCTCGCTGAGAAACGCAGTTCGCAGCACTTTAAAGCTTGTTTTGAGTAAATTTGCTCAGAATGACTAAAAACATAATTTCTGCTCCTAGAAGCCTAAAACTAAGCAAATTGTGTATTTTGAGCTCTAAAATGACTTTTTATGGGCAAAACTGTAAACACACATTTAAGGCTCATTCTTCCTTGAGAATGCATGAAATAGCGTTTTCTGACTGAGAAACGCAGTTTACAGCACTTTATAGCTTGTTTTGAGTAAATCTGCTCAGAATGACTAAAAACATTAATTCTGCTCGTAGAAGCCAAAAACTAAGCAAATTGTGTATTTTGAGCTCTAAAATGACTTTTTATGGGCAAAACTGTAAACACACAAGCCTCATTTTGACTTGAGAATGCATGAAATAGCGTTTTCTGACTGAGAAACGCAGTTTGCAGCACTTTAAAGCTTGTTTTGAGTAAATTTGCTCAGAATGACTAAAAACATCAATTCTGCTCCTAGAAGCCAAAAACTAAGCAAATTGTGTATTTTGAGCTCTAAAATGACTTTTTGTGGGCAAAACTGTAAAAACACATATAAGGCTCATTCTGCCTTGAGAATGCATGAAATAGCGTTTTCTCGCTGAGAAACGCAGTTTACAGCACTTTCAAGCTTGTTTTGAGTAAATTTGCTCAGAATGACTAAAAACATAAATTCTGCTCCTAGAAGCCAAAAACTAAGCAAATTGTGTATTTTGAGCTCTAAAATGACTTTTTATGGGCAAAACTGTAAACACACATATAAGGCTGATTCTGCCTTGAGAATGCATGAAATAGCGTTTTCTCGCTGAGAAACGCAGTTTACAGCACTTTCAAGCTTGTTTTGAGTAAATTTGCTCAGAATGACTAAAAACATCAACTCTGCTCCTAGAAGCCAAAAACTAAGCAAATTGTGTATTTTGAGCTCTAAAATGACTTTTTGTGGGCAAAACTGTAAAAACACATATAAGGCTCATTCTGCCTTGAGAATGCATGAAATAGCGTTTTCTGACTGAGAAACGCAGTTTGCAGCACTTTAAAGCTTGTTTTGAGTAAATTTGCTCAGAATGACTAAAAAGATAAATTGTGCTCATAGAAGCTAAAAACTAAGCAAATTGTGTATTTTGAGCTCTAAAATGACTTTTTATGGGCAAAACTGTAAACACACAAGCCTCATTTTGACATGAGAATGCATGAAATAGCGTTTTCTGACTGAGAAACGCAGTTTGCAGCACTTTAAAGCTTGTTTTGAGTAAATTTGCTCAGAATGACTAAAAACATCAATTCTGCTCCTAGAAGCCAAAAACTAAGCAAATTGTGTATTTTGAGCTCTAAAATGACTTTTTGTGGGCAAAACTGTAAAAACACATATAAGGCTCATTCTGCCTTGAGAATGCATGAAATAGCGTTTTCTCGCTGAGAAACGCAGTTTACAGCACTTTCAAGCTTGTTTTGAGTAAATTTGCTCAGAATGACTAAAAACATAAATTCTGCTCCTAGAAGCCAAAAACTAAGCAAATTGTGTATTTTGAGCTCTAAAATGACTTTTTATGGGCAAAACTGTAAACACACATATAAGGCTGATTCTGCCTTGAGAATGCATGAAATAGCGTTTTCGCTGAGAAACGCAGTTTACAGCACTTTCAAGCTTGTTTTGAGTAAATTTGCTCAGAATGACTAAAAACATCAACTCTGCTCCTAGAAGCCAAAAACTAAGCAAATTGTGTATTTTGAGCTCTAAAATGACTTTTGTGGGCAAAACTGTAAAAACACATATAAGGCTCATTCTGCCTTGAGAATGCATGAAATAGCGTTTTCTGACTGAGAAACGCAGTTTACAGCATTTTAAAGCTTGTTTTGAGTCAATTTGCTTAGAATGACTAAAAACATAATTTCTGCTCCTAGAAGCCAAAAACTAAGCAAATTGTGTATTTTGAGCTCTAAAATGACTTTTTATATCCAAAACCATAAACACACTTATAAGGCTCATTCTGCCTTGATAATGCATGAAATAGAGTTTTCTCGCTGAGAAACGGAGTTTGCAGCACTTTAAAGATGGTTTGAGTCAATTTTGTCAGAATGACTAAGAACAAACTTTCTGCTCCCAGAACCCTAAAACTAAGCAAATTGTGTATTTTGAGCTTTAAAATTACTTTTTATGGGCAAAACTGTAAACAAACTTTTAAGGTTCATTCTGCTTTGAGAAAGGATGAAATAGCGTTTTCTCACTGAGAAACGCAATTTGCAGCACTTTAAAGCTTGTTTTGAGTCAATTTGCTAAGAATGACTAAAAACATAATTTCTGCTCCTAGAAGCCTAAAACTAAGCAAATTGTGTATTTTGAGTTCTAAAATGACCTTTTATGGCCAAAACTATAAACACACTTATTAGGCTCATTCTGCCTTGAGAATGCATGAAATAGCGTTTTCTCGCTGAGAAACGCAGTTCGCAGCACTTTAAAGCTTGTTTTGAGTAAATTTGCTCAGAATGACTAAAAACATAATTTCTGCTCCTAGAAGCCTAAAACTAAGCAAATTGTGTATTTTGAGCTCTAAAATGACTTTTTATGGGCAAAACTGTAAACACACATTTAAGGCTCATTCTTCCTTGAGAATGCATGAAATAGCGTTTTCTCGCTGAGAAATTGAGTTTGCAGCACTTTAAAGATGGTTTGAGTCAATTTGCTCAGAATGACTAAGAACAAACTTTCTGCTCCCAGAACCCTAAAACTAAGCAAATTGTGTATTTTGAGCTCTAAAATGACTTTTTATGTCCAAAACTATAACCACACCTTTAAGGCTCATTCTGCTTTGAGAATGCATGAAATAGCGTTTTCTCACTGAAAAACGCAGTTTGCAGCACTTTAAAACTTGTTTTGAGTCAATTTGCTCAGAATGACAAAAAAATATATTTCTGCTCCTCGAAGGCAAAACCTAAGCAAATTGTGCATTTTGAGTTCTAAATAATTGGCTCTAAAATGACTCTTTGTGTCCAAAACTATAAACACTTTTATAAGGCTCATTCTGCTTTGAGAATTCATGAAACAGCGTTTTCTCACTGAGAAACGCAATTTGCAGCACTTTAAAGCTTGTTTTGAGTTAATTTGCTAAGAATGACTAAAAACACAATTTCTGCTCCTAGAAGCCTAAAACTAAGCAAATTTTGTATTTTGTGTTCTAAAATGACCTTTTATGGCCAAAACTATAAACACACTTATTAGGCTCATTCTGCTTTGAGAATGTATGAAATACCTTTTTCTCGCTATGAAACGCAGTTTGCAGCACATTAAAGCTTGTTTTGAGTCAATTTGCTCAGAATGACTAAAATCATTATTTCTGCTCCTAGAAGACAAAAACTAAGCAAATTGTGTATTTTGAGCTCTAAAATGACCTTTTATGGCCAAAATTATAAACACACTTATAAGGCTCATTCTGCTTTGAGAATGCATGACATACTGTTGTAAGGGTCCCCTTTTTCCTGCAGAACGGAATCCAGAGGCCCTGGTCGAAGGTCAATGCGTGTTCGGTCTTTTCTTTGCGTCTCGTTAAAAATTACTAATATTTATTAATCTTTTGTTTTCAATTTTAGTACTGACCTTTTACATAATTTTATCTGATTCCAATCTTTCGTGATTTAATTTATATTTTATAAAAGGTAACTGCGGATCCCTCTAGTTGTGATTAAATTTGGATCATTAATTAACTATAATATTTCCTAGTTTCGACTTATCGTTCGTTAGGAGTCTGGGTCGCTTAGAGACCTTTTTTAGCCCGAACAGACTCACGACACATGTGGACTAGTCCAGGTCTTAGTCAGAGGCTACCCCGTAGATCGCTTACCTTAATGCAGCCATCTCCTCGATAGACTCAAAAAGAGTAATTTTTTATGCGTTCCCTAAGTAGTAGCATGCTAAGCCAGTTTGGTGGCCAGAAGTCAAGATCTCAAGACGGCTCCATCCATCGATCGTTGATCTGACTCACCCTAGCACGCCAACAATGCGGAAAACCTTAGAAGTCACTAACCTACTAGAAAAGTCATTTCAGACAATATTATAAGTTAACAAAGATTACCATTTATTTTGCCAGGCAAGAACAGTTTCCAAATTGGTATAATTGATAAACATTTGCACAACTGATCAGCAGTACAAAAATAACACAAAACAAAATAAAACAAACTTAAAAGTACATGAGAACATACACCACACTACGGGCTGATCTGGCTACAGAATCGTGCCTTGTTGTGTTTTGTCACTTTCCTTATATACTCAGACCAGACAAAGAGATACCAAATGTACTTATAAAAAACCTTTTGGTGTTTAGGTTCCCGTGCTCCATGGTCACACCTGGCTGGAACACGTTCAGAGACCCAAAAGGAGGACACACCTCCTTCTCAACAGAACACAGTTCTATCAAGTTCTTAATCTTCTCCATAATATGTGATTACGTTGAAATTGAGACCAATTCACCAATCGCACTGAGACCTTTCAAATGAGACCAAACATGAAAGTGAAGAACAATAGGTTCATAAGACACATGACATATAATGCCTTATTCTTAATGAACTTTAAACCAAGTCTTTTGGGCAGAAGGAGGGGAAGCGGGAAGAGCAGAGGTGAAGAGGGTGTCATAAACACAACAGGGGTGGGGTGTTTACTCTCTTTTTGAAGTCCTTTTGTTCCTTTGGATATCCCTTCTCAGATCAGTCTCATTGCATTTACAGATTTTGATTCACCTCCTTACACTGTTTTCTCGCTATGAAATGCAGTTTGCAGCACTTTAAAGCTTATTTTGAGTTCAAAACTATAAACACACTTATAAGGCTCATTCTGCCTTAATAATGCATGAAACAGCGTTTTCTCACTGAGAAACGCAATTTGCAGCATTTTAAAGCTTGTTTTGAGTCAATTTGCTCAGAATGACTAAAAACATAATTTCTGCTCCCAAAAGCCAAAAACGTCTCAGGTTACGAATGTAACCATGGTTCCTCTAGGGAACGAGACGCTGCGTCACAAACGCTTTGGGAACGCCTTCGGCATGCGCCGTTCTGAACCACGTGTAAAATCTGTCCAATGGAGGGGAGCGACGTCATGGACGAGATGACGTCGCCGACCAGGAAGTATAAAGTCACGCTCTGCGATGCCGGCACCAGCCTCGTAGTGAAGTAAGCACCGGCAGGGGTGCGGGAAGTATGGCATCGGGACGCAGCGTCTCGTTCCCTAGAGGAACCATGGTTACATTCGTAACCTGAGACGTTCCTCTTCAGGAACTCGAGCTGCGTCACAAACGCTTTGGGAACAAGATGCCCACGCCGCCATATTTCCAAGGCCCTGCCTGAAACGGGGTCCTCAGACCACCCATCAAGAAAGGACAGAGGAGCCAGGAGCAGCCCTCATGTCCAAGTTGTAAAACCGGGCAAAAGTGGAGGGCGTGGACCACCCCGCAGCGTTGCAGATGTCCCGAGGGGACACGCTAAGATAGGCCTTAGAGGCCGCCATACCCCTGGTAGAGTGCGCTCTGACCCCGAGAGGGCATGGGAGTGCAGAGGCTTCATAGGCCAGGTGGATAGCCTCAACTATCCACCTGCTAACAGTCCGCTTAGCAGCAGCGCCACCCCTATTTGTCGGACCAAAACAAATAAGTAATTGGTCCGACCTCCGCAGAAACGCAGTCCTGCGCACATAAGTGTCCAGTGCTCGCACTGGACACATGCAGTTGAACTTCCGCTGGTCTGGATCCTGGAAGGGGGGAGGACAGAAGGCCTGCAGTACGATCGGCTGTGGTGTAACAGAGGGCACTTTAGGTATATAACCCACTCGTGGGTATAAAAAAGCCTTGGACATGCCTGGGGCAAAGTCCAGGTGAGTAGGGGCCACTGAGAGGGCCTGCAGATCTCCCACCCTCCGCAGAGAGGTGATGGCGAGGAGAAATGCTGTCTTAAAAGATAAGACCGGTAAGGGAACCTCTTCGAGGGGCTCGAAGGGTGCCTTACACAGAGCCTCTAACACCACAACCAAATCCCAGGGGGGAATTCTGGTCCGCACTGGAGGTCTCAGCCTCAGCACACCGTGGAGGAATCGTATAACTAATGGGTGTTTGCCCACTGAGTGGCCACCAATAGGGTCATGATATGCAGATATAGCTGCCACGTAGACCTTTAGGGTGGAGTGGGATAACCCGGTGGAGAATCTCGCCTGAAGGAACTCCAGCACTGAACCTACTGGGCAGTTAACTGGGTTTAAGTGGCGATCTCCACACCAGGAAGTGAACATTTCCCACCTCCTGGCATACACGCTCCTCGTAGAGGGAGCTCTGGATTGGAGGATGGTCTCAACAACCTCAGCTGAAAGACCAGAGGCTATGAGTTGTGCCCCCTCAGGGGCCACACCCACAGCTTCAACAACTCCGGGGGAGGGTGAACTATTGTTGAGAGAGAGTAGATGATGAGAGAGTAGATCCGGCCTCAGGGGGATCTCCCACGGATGACCGTCTACTAGGCCGATGAGGTCCGCAAACCATACTCGGCCCGGCCAGAACGGGGCTACCAACAGTAGTCTGACTCCGTCCTGGCGCACTCTCGCCAGAACCCCGGGGAGCAGGGCAATCGGGGGAAATGCGTACATGCCACGCCTGTGACATGGCATCCAGTCCCAGGGGAGCTGGATGAACTAGAGAGAACCAGAGGGGACATTGTGCATTCCCTCGAGAAGCAAAGAGGTCCACCTCTGCCTGGTAAAATCTCGACCAGATCTGCTTCACCACGTCGGGGTGAAGCATCCATTCCCCCGGCCTCAACCCCTGTCTCGACAGGGTGTCGGCTCCCGTATTGAGATGCCCAGGGATGTAGATCGCTCTCAGCGAGCAGATTTTGTCCTGGGACCACACAAGGATCTGGTGCGCCAGCTTGTTCAAGGGGCGCGAACGCAGACCTCCCTGGTGGTTGATGTAAGAGACCACCGCTGTGTTGTCGGTGTGCACCAACACATGGTGACCTCTCAGGTCTGGGAGAAAGTGCTTCAAAGCACGAAATTCCGCTAACATCTCTAGCAGATTGATATGCCACCCGTGGTGGTGATCGCTCCACAGACCGTGGGCCGGGCGCCCGTTCAATACTGCGCCCCAACTGGTTAGGGATGCATCTGTCGCAAGTAAGATGCGGCGACAAAGAGCTCCTAACACTGGGCCCTGATTCGGAAACCAAGGTTACTCCATGTAGGCATGACATGATGCTTGATTTTGCGGAGTGGGTTTCCCCTCGGGGAAAGCCCCTTGGTCCTGAGTCGCCACTATAGGAGTCTCATGTACAGCAGGCCAAAAGGTATCACGTTGGACGCAGCTGCCATCAGCCCCAGCAGTTTTTGATACTGCTTGACAGTGATTGACTGGCCTCCCTGACTCTCTCGACTGACGTGAGGATCGACTGCACACGAGCAGGAGATAATTGTGCCCGCATCGTGGTCGAATCCCATACCACGCCTGGGTATATGGCCCTCTGATCGGGACGCAATACCTCTTCTTGGCGTTCAGTCTCAAACCCCACTCCCCCATATGGGACAGAACAACATCTCGATGTTGAACTGCCATCTGCTCTGATTGAGCTAATATCAACCGATCGTCGATATAGTTGAGTATACGAATGTGCTGGAGTCGCAGTGGAGCCAGAGCTGCATTCATACACTTTGTAATTGTGCGGGGTGAGAGCCTTTAATCACACCCGGATCTGGTGCGCCAGCTTGTTCAAGGGGCGCGAACACAGTTCTCCCTGGTGGTTGATGTAAGAGATCACTGCTGTGCTCTCAGGTCTGGGAGAAAGTGCTTCACGCACGAAATACAGCTAACATCTGTAGCAGATTGATATGCCACCTCTGGTGGTGATCCACAGACCGTGTGCCGGGCGCCCATTCAACACTGCACCCCAACCGGTTAGGGATGCATCTGTCGCAAGGGGAGTCCGGCGACATAGAGCTCCTAACCTTGGGCCCTGATTCAGGAACCAAGGCTTCCTTCACAAGTCTAAGGCCCGAACTGTACGGCGTGACACTTTGATTTTGCGGAGTGGGTTTCCCCTCGGGGAGAACCCCTTGGTCCTGAGCCACCACTGTAGGGGTCTCATGAGCAGCAGGCCAAAAGGTATCACGTTGGACGAGCTGCCCATCAGGCCCAGCAGTCTCTGATACTGCTTGACAGTGAGTGACTGGCCTTCCCTGACTCTCTCGACTGACATGAGGATCGACAGCACACGAGCAGGAGACAAACGTGCCCACATCGTGGTCGAATCCCGCACCACGCCTAAGTATGTGGTCCTCTGAGCGGGACGCAATACACTCTTGATGGCGTTCAGTCTCAAACCCAACTCCCCCATGTGAGACAGAACAACATCTCGATGTTGAACTGCCATCTGCTCGGATTAAGCTAATATCAAGCAATCGTCTATATAATTGAGTATGCGGATGCCCTGGAGTCTCAATGGAGCCAGGGCTGCATCCATACACTTCGTAGATGTGCGGGGTGAGAGTGCTAGGCTGAACGGAAGTACTCGATATTGGTTTGCTACGCCCCCGAAGTGAACCTCAGAAACTTCCCGTGTTGAGGAAGGATGGATATGTGAAAGTATGCGTCCTTCAGATCTATGTTGACAAACCAGTCCTCAGATCTGATTAGAGTCACCACATGCTTGATTGGTAAGCATTTTGAACTTCAGTCTGTTGACTGAGCGGTTCAAGACCCTCAGATCTATGATAGGACGCAACCCCCCCGTCCTTCTTCGGAACAATGAGGTAGCGGCTGTAAACTGAACTGAATTCGATAGCCTTTCTCTAATGTTCATATGACACAGTGAGATACATTTGGCAGAAGTTTCCACGCTGCCAAATAATCTACTAAGGGAATCAGCCCCTCGAAGCTGACCTCTGGTATGTGAGATACGGGTAACTCGGTGGCCTGAAGCGGCTGACCGGCAGGCAGACACCGGGCTAGCTGTAAACGGGAACCCCGCGGGGGTGGCGCGCTCCCTGACTGTGACGCACCCTCGGGTGAATCCGGCTGGGGAAACGTGCTGGAAGCCTCCGCGCTCTGGCACGAGGGCAGAGATAGCGGAGTTACTCCCTGAGGGCCCTGAGGAGGAATGGGTGCCGTCTGACCAGGCGTAACCTGATCCTCCCCAGGAGGGGCAGCCCTCAGAAGCCCTGAACCACTCAGGGCTTCTTGGCCGTGGACTTTCTGTCCAAAAAGGCCCTCAGGTCTTTAGACCCGGAAGTCCCCGGCCCAGAGCGTCGCCCCTTGCTGTTTTTTTTTTTTTTTTTTTTTTTAGGGGAACGAGAGGCGACGCTCTGTTTCTGCGCTCGCCTGTACGAGGAGCTGGCACGCGGTGGGGGCATCTCTCGTCCTGATGCCCCCTGAGATCGACCTCTTTCAGCATGTCGGCTTGGTATGCCTGCAACACCGCCATTGTGTGCATGCAAGACCCAGCCAGACCTGCTGCCGCGTACCCCTTAGCCACCAAAGCCGACGTTGTTCTCAGCGGCTTCGATGGTAAGGTCGGAGCCTTCCAAGACGATGCCATACCGGAGGACAGATAGGTAACAAGAGACTGTTCTACCCGGAGCATCGCCTTATAGCCGCACTACGCGACTCCCGCCACATTGCTATAATAACTAACAGCGGTGGGGGGGGAAACGCGAGCGGAATACGGCCCTCCCCAGGACCTCGACAGCTCACTGTGGAGGTCTGGGAAGAACGGAAGGCTCCGTCTTAGAGGTGGCTGCTTCGCTCTCAGAAATCTCTCCTCTAATTTAGACTTCTGAGGCTCAGCAAATTGCTCGTCGGGCCAATCGATATTAAGTCTAGCTACCGCACGAGTAACCACCTCCAAGAGCTCCTCATACTGGGGCGTGTGCAATGGCGCATCGTCCACCACGTCAACATCAACCTCCTCGGAGGAAGAGTGAGCGCGAGTGGACGTCTTCCCGTGGCCGAAGAAGCCGAGGTTCGGGCTTCGGACACACGGGATCGAGCGCCCGATCTGGCGGGTTCCGACGGAAAAAAGGACGAGCCCGTCTCCATCTCCTCCGCCAGATCGAGTTGCGATCCCCAGCCGTGCGTTCGCCGCTCCGCCTCGGCGGCAGCGGGTCCCGCACCTCTGGGAACGCAGGTGAAGGCTCCCTCCTTGAAGAGAGCCCTCCGGGAGCGGAGTGTTCGCAGTGCTCCGCTCCCAGGCACGCCACGCACAAGCTGTGTGTGTCCCCACCCGTGATATAACGAGGGCAGGGATCAGCACACCGCTTGAAACATGACGGATCACCCTTTTTAGATTTCCTCTTTAGCCCCTGATTATCAGCCATAATACAGTATTTAAGCTGGACAAACAGACAGCAAATAGACAGACAAAATAACACGTAGCGCTTACTGAACAGCAGAAAGCTGGTGCCGGCATCGCAGAGCGTGACTTTATACTTCCTGGTCGGCGACGTCATCTCGTCCATTACGTCGCTCCTCTCCATTGGACAGATTTCACACGTGGTTCAGAATGGCTTACGCCGAAGGCGTTCCCCAAAGCGTTTGTGACGCAGCTCGAGTTCCTGAAGAGGAACCAAGGTTTCCTCCACAATTCTAAGGCACGACATGACGCTTGATTTTGCGAAGTGGGTTTCCCCTTGGGGAAAACCCCTTGGTCCTGAGTCGCCACTGTAGGGGTCTCATGTACAGCAGGCCAAAAGGTATCACATTGGACGCAGCTGCCATCAGCCCCAGCAGTCTCTGATACTGCTTGACAGTGATTGACTGGCCTTCCTTGACTCTCTCGACTGACGTGAGGATCGACTGCACACGAGCAGGAGACAATTGTGCCCGCATACACCAGGCTAGCTGTAAACGGGACCCTCAGGGGTCCGGGAATCCGGCTGGAAAGACGTGCTGGAAGGGTCCGTGCTCTGGCACGAGGGCAGAGACAGCGGAGTTACTCCCTGAGGGCCCTGAGGAGGAACGGGTGCCGAATGACAAGGCATAACCTGATCCTCCCCAGGAGGGGCAGCCCTCAGAAGCCCTGGGCCACTAGCATTAGGGCTTCTTGGCCGAGAACTTCCTGTCCAGAAAGACCCTCAGATCTTTGGACCCGGAAGTCCCTGGCCCAGAGCGCCGCTTCGCCCCCTGCTCTGTTTCTGCCTTCGTCTGTACGAGGAGCCGGCATGTGGTGAGGGCATATCTCGTCCCGATGCCCCCTGAGATCGACGCGGGAGGATACTTTTGAACGCCGCCGCCTGTTTACGAGCCTCCTGGTACCTGTCGACGACCTCGTTGACAGAGTCGCCGAACAGGCCAGAAGGCTGCAGGGGGGCGTCCAATAGGCAGACCCTGTCCCTTTGTGGGGGCGGTCTCCTTTGTGGCACGGAGGCAGAGGTCAGCGGTCCGACGCAGTTCTGCAATATCATCAGACTTGACCCCCTCTCCCTCGTCGACCTCTTTCAGCAGGTCAGCTTGATATGCCTGCAACACCGCCATAGTGTGCAGGCAAGACCCAGCCAGACCCGCTGCCACGTACCCCTTAGCCACCAAAGCCGACGTTCTTCTAAGTGGTCATTAGACCATTGAGAGAGAATAGCTCAGAGGCCTCTATCCGCAGCGTCTACCTCCACCACGAATGGCTTAGAGGGATTAAGATGTCGTAGGATGGGTGCCGTGGTGAACTGTTGTTTCAAGTATTGGAAAGCCTGTCGAGCCTCGGGTGTCCAGGTTAGGGAGTGTCGTCTTCCTTTAAGTAAAGTGGTTAAAGGGGCGGAATAAAGACTAATTATTTTTAAAATTAAGGTAAAAATTAGCAAACCCAAGGAAGCGTTGCATTTCCTTGACCATTTTGGGCACTTCCCAGCTGGTTACAGCATCCACTTTGGTAGGCTCCATGCGTACACCGTCTGTAGAAATCACTTATCCGAGGAAAGAAACGGTAGATTGGTGAAATTCACATTTTTAGGATTTAAAGGAAAGGTGGTGCTCCTGGAGACGTTGGAGGACTTGCTGGACGTAGGGCATTCAGGTAGGTTGCAAGAATAAATGAGGATATCGTCAATATAAATGATAGTGAATTTGTGGAGGTAATCTCAGAAGATCTCGTTCATAAAACTTTGGAAAATTGATGGACTATTGGTGAGCCCATAGGGCATTACCTGATATTTGTAGTGACCTGCAGGGGTAATGAAGGCAGTTTTCCATTCGTCCCCCTCTTGGATACGGAATAGGTTGTACACAACTTCGTAAATCAAGCTTGGTGAAGACACAAGCCTCCCGGAGTTTGTCTAGAGCTGCAGGAACTAGAGGGAGTGTATAGGCAGACCTACTACCGATTCCTCCACTTTCTCCTTCTGCTCCCTCACTGAGGCAGAAGTATCCAAACTTCTCCTCTCCAGCCATCCAACAACATGTCCTCTAGACCCCATACCCTCTCATCTTCTGCAAGCAATCTCCCCCACAGTCTTGCCGGCACTCACGCACATCATCAACACATCTCTCCTCACAGGCACCTTCCCTACAGCATTTAAGCAGGCTCGGGTAACCCCACTGCTCAAAAAGCCCACTTTAAACACTTCCCTTATTGATAACTACAGGCCAGTCTCTCTTCTTCCATTCATAGCGAAAACACTTGAAAGAATTGTTTTCAACCAGGTATCACTGTTTCTTTCGCAAAACAACAAACTGGACCATAACCAGTCAGGTTTCAGGTGCGGCCATTCAACTGAGACTGCGCTGCTCTCAGTCACTGAAGCCTTGCGGACTGCAAGAGCTGAATCCAAATCATCAGTTCTCATTCTGCTGGATCTATCCGCTGCTTTTGACACTGTGAATCATCAGATCCTGCTGTCTACCCTCTCATCACTGGGCATCTCTGGGTCCCACTTCACTGGTTCGAATCCTATCTCACTGGTAGGTTTTTTAGGGTGGCCTGGGGAGGAGAAGTATCCACAGCACATCAACTGGTCACTGGGGTTCCTCAGGGATCGGTTCTTGGACCCCTCCTCTTCTCCATTTACACTACATCACTAGGCCCCATCATACAGGCTCATGGCTTCTACTACCACTGCTACGCCGATTACACACAGCTCTACCTCTCTTTTCGTCCAGATGATCCAACGGTAGCTACTCGGATCTCGGGTTGCCTGGTGGACATCTCGGCATGGATGCAAGAGTACCACCTACAGCTCAACCTGACAAAGATTAAGCTGCTTGTATTCCCTGCCACTCCAACTACACAGCATGACTTCACCATCCAGCTAGGTTCTTCTAGAATTACCCCATCAACCTGAAAGATCAGGCCCTTTCTAACAGAGCAAGATGCACAGCTACTTGTCCAGGCCCTTGTCATTTCTAGACTGGACTATTGCAATGCTCTTCTGGCTGGCCTTCCATCAAACACAATAAAACCTCTACAAATGATTCAGAATGCAGCGGCACGGCTGGTATTCAATGAGCCCAAAAGAACCCATGTTACACCTCTCTTTATCTCCTTACATTGGCTACCGATTGCAGCTCGCATCAAGTTCAAGGCACTGATGCTTGCATATAGAACAACCACAGACTCGGCACCGGTCTACTTCCACTCACTATTACAAATCTACACACCCTCTAGAAGTCTGAGATCTGCTAGTGAGCGACGCCTCGTGGTACCATCTCAAAGAGGCTCGAAATCACTCTCCAGAACTTTCTCGTTCTCTGTTCCTGGCTGGTGGAACGATCTTCCCGTACATATCTGGAATGCTGGCTCTCTGTCAATCTTTAAGAAACAGCTGAAAACTCACATCTTACAGCAATACCTGACCTCATCATAAAAATAAATAAATAAATAAATAATAAAAAAAAAACTCTCACTGTCTCTGTCTCACTTCGTCTCCCCCTTGTTTATTCCTTCCCTTCTGGCATGTACTAATTTGAACACTGCCTGTGACTGGGTGTTACAAGCACTTACTCTGTCTGTTTGTCTCTCAAAAAAATTAATCGCTGTTGTACTCTCAATTGTAAGTCGCTTTGGATAAAAGCGTCTGCAAAATGACTAAATGTAAATATAGGCAAACTTTATAGTATACACGATAGTAAATGAACGGACGGAGGCCACCATCCTTCTTGGTCACAAAGAAAAAGCTGGAGGCAGCTGGTAACGTCAAAGGTCTGATAAACCTCTGATGAAGGGCTTTGCAGACGTATTCCTCCATAGCGTCATTTTCGGGATGATTTTTTCATGGGGTAATTTGGCGTCTGGCAGCAGGTCGATGCTACAGTCCCAGGGCCGGTGAGGTGGTAATTTGGTGGCACGTTCCTTGCTGAAGATGTCTGTGAAAGGTTGATATACAGAAGGAATGATGGTGGTTTCTGGGCTTTTGATGGTGGTGGAATGTAGATTGAGTGGATGAATGGGAGGTTTGGCGTGCGGTGTCACATAGTGATGACTGTGATTCTTACAGTTTTTACCCCAATCCTTGATCTCCCCTGTGCTCCAGTCAATAGTAGGTAGGGTGATGTTAAACGAGCCAGGGTCTGCCCAGGATTACATCCACAGTGGCCCAAGGTAGCACCAGGAGGGTAATCTTTTCTTGATGTTCTGATTGAGTAATCAAGGTTACCTCACGGGTACAGTGGGTAATTTTGCCTTCACCCAATGGTGAGCCCTGGATGGTGGTAATTTGGTACTGTATTTCGTTGGAGGCAGTAGATATGTGATTCTTGAGCAAGCCGAAAGATGCTGAGCTACGCTAATGGCTCTCTTAATAAAAAGATTAACAATATCATCATAGATGGCCATTTGTTTGCACAGTGAGGGCTTAAGACCTTTACGATAGACCGCTAAAAGAGCTATTTGATTCCATCCACTTGTGGTGGCGAGAGTGCAGAAATGTAGCGTATACTCATGTATACTAGCGGCGCCTTGTAGAAATAAATGATTTTGTCATGCACTGAGAGGGGAGTGTGAGCGACTCCGAATACAATGAATGATCAATGAACACAGAGAGTGAAGATAAAACAGGATTTTTGGTGTTCCATAGCCCCACCGCCCACTGTAGCGCCCGTCCATTGAGGAGAGAAACCACAAAAGTGATTTTGAAGATTTTGCTGGGAAAGTAATGGGCGTTGGCTATGTACAGCGAATGTTGCAGGAGAAAGACATTACAGCTACTGGTATCTCTGGAGTAGGCAGCAGGACGTGACATGGGCGAATTGCGAATGTGGTGGGGTAGCATTGGCTTCGTTAACTTGGTTAATGGTAGATATCGATTGACGGAGGGCCGAAACTAATTTGGCAAACGGATCGGAAGCTGCTCCTGTTGTTTTGCGGATAAATCCATTGTTGCACGTTACTTGATGTTAGGGTTTTGATGGGCTGGTATCCTGTCACGTCCACATATAAAAGGGAAGAAGCAGACATAAGTTTTAGTGAGTTTTATTGTGAAACAAAACAAAACACAGAAGAATCAGGTGAGTAACGTGTTCAACACAGGTATCTTCAGGGATAAATAGGTAAGTTCAAGTTCATAGCATAGTCCAGAACTAGTAAGTTTCACTTTCCTCAAACTAGGCTTTGTATGTGTCCGTAGATCTGACATGCAAATATCCTGGGAACACAGGGGAATCGGAACATTGATGATCCAGGCACAAGTGCCCATGTAACATCGATACCAGCCGAAGAGGAAGTGGTTGAAGTAAGTATATGCAGGGTGCTGGTTATTGCTGGTGCAGGTGATGGTGATTAATACTCTGGTGATTGTTCACTGGGGGTGACGAGTCACGATGAATGGGACTGCGGGAACGTGTGGTGGTTGTGACAGCTATATAAATAAAAGATTGATTAAAATATAGCAAACCTTTTGTCCACTATAGTGGTTAGAGAGGAGCCATAAACTGGGCCTTAGTATGTGCTGTCCACTACAGCATTAAAGCTCGTAAATAAGGTTAAGACACAAGATAAGATAAAAGTTATTATAATGTGTTACCCCCATTTGTACTTTTAGCAAAATATGTTGTTACCTCTGTCCTGTTACACACATTACCATTCAGTGTGTTGTTACATACATGTAGTTACACAAACATTAGAGCTGTAGTTACTGGATAACATGTGTATACATTCACATGTCATCCAATCCCAATAGGAGGTTACATTTACATTTGTGTGGTGTCACAGATGCCTTACCTCTCAGGATGAGAAGAACAAAGCTTCCCCTTGGAGGAACAAAGGCTGTACGGAATTCAGTTCATGCACATAACAATGCACATAGACTGCTTCAATGTGCATCTCACAGAAACATGCTTGAACTCCACCAACTTCACCTTTCATTACTGAAGCCCCATCATAGGTTTGACCCACACAGAGGTGATTATTCAAACCTCTTGATTTTAGCACACATTTAGTTGCATCAGCGATTGAATCTGCATTGAAACTGTTGAGCCTGGACAGCAGTGAAGCAGCAGTGAAGTGCTCTTTACTGTCTTTATTAAAAGCCTCCAGTGCTGATTTTTCTTATTTCATACTGGATGCTGTCCATGTATCCTGCAAGCATAGGAGAGTGTGGCATCTCTGTTTATAGAGAACCATTCAAAACATTCATACCATCTCTGTTGAAAGGATCTTCTTTGTAGACCAAATCTTGTGATTCTATGATCTTGGTCATTTTTGAGATTAACTTGTTTTAGTTCTGATTCCAAAGTCTCTAGATCATCATCTTTCTTACTGCATTGTATAACTAGCTGCTTGCCTGTTTTCTCATCTGCAATACAAAAGCAAAATAGAGAGAAGGATGCATTCATTAGTAAACAGCAAATTCCTGTCAACAACAAAAAACAATGAGTTTTTTAAGGATTATTTTCTTACTGACTTTATTTCATCACATTGTGAAAGAAGATCGGACCGCACAACAGGTCCGATGTTGTACGCGTTTTCCCTTTTTTGTTTTTTCTAAACGTTTTCCCCGTTCATCGATGGAGCAGGGGGATTGCTCTCTCGAGGACTATACGGAGACCTTCTTCCTCCTCTCCAATGACTCCCATTACCTGCACAGCTTTCTGTGTGGGATTTACTTCCGCAGACTAAACACCTCCAATCAAGCTAAACTGTTCCAGAACGGTCCTCTAGAGACCCCCTCGCCAGATACATTGAGTGGGTGCTGGTGTCATGTAACTCAACAATGACTGTCCAACTCGAAAACAATGACACCAGCCCCACTCACGATCCAGAGCCCAGCCCACCATCTCACCACGTCGCGGAGCCACAGCCTGAGTCCACCGATGACGCAGTTGCGGAGTCTTGCATGACCACCGAGCCATCGCCGGAGGAGAGCGACAGAGTTGTGGAGCGCCACGGGACCCAAGCCGACTGTGTCAGGCCAGGTGCGTGAGCCGGCTACAGAGCACGCCACGGTGGAGACAGCCGAATACAGCGAGAGTGCGGAGTGGAGCTCCGCCCACTGCACAACGGCTGAGGATGAGTTGTTTATAGATCTGGGGCTGCTGGAACTACAAGAAGAGATGGATGATGTAGACCTGGAATTAGACCCGGCACCTCCCCTGTATCCTGAGTTCCTGGTTCCGTCCAGCTATCCTTAATGCCCGCTGGTTCTGTCCAGCCGTCCTGAGTCTCTTCCTAGAGACTGTTCCCCAAGAGCTCCCTCCAGGGCCCGTGCCACGTCGTGCCTGTCTGCGAACCCCCTCCTGGGGACCCGTCCTCCAACAGAACCTCCTCCCAAGTTCCAGTTTTTGTTTTGTTTTTTCGGTGCGAGGACGCACCTTCCAGGAGGGGGGCAATATTTCACACATGGACTCTTTTGTTGTTGTTTTGTCTTGTGCCATGTGGTCAGTGTAACCTACATTTAGTTAATTGTCTATCGTGTTCAGCTCTGTCTCATTTATTAAGTATTTACTGTGTATTTAAGTCCTGTTGTTTCAGTTCTGTTGGTCGGATCTCTTCTATTTTATGTGTGGTTTAGTTGATCTGCCTGTCTGCCTACTTGTTCGAGTTATTAATTTGTTCGTTTGTAGAGGATTAAAAACTGTTTAAGTTTATTTACTCGTTGAGTGCTCCTTCTCTCAAACCACATTATGACAGCTATATACAGCCTACTTTATTTTGGATGATTACTACTTGCTGAAGTAGTTTCATTTTGTTTTTTGATCTCTTTGACAATTTTTTCGCCTAAATGCCTTTATATATTTAAATTATATCTTATATACATTTTTAATCTATAAAACAGTTTATATCCTGTAAAACATTTCCCACATAGCACGTGTACATCTGCAAGGTGTCTGTTAAAGATCTCTTGATCTGGAAAACTCTGCTGTCTACAAACATCTGGCACATGTCTTACAGATGTCAGTTTTATATACATTCTAAATCATGGGTACATCCTGTGGGTGTATATGTAAGTGTGAGATTTCTGAGAGAATGATGTCCCCTAATGGGTATGTGTAGCAAATACTGTATAGTGTATTGCACTAGAGCACTAGAGTTTTGGATCAGCTCTTTGACATTCTCTCAACTCTTCTTCAGATATCTGGGGAAGAACTGGAAGACCATGGGCTTCCTCCTGCTGGAACTCTTGAGGTACTGCACGAAAACTGGGAGACAGGGACTCGAGTAGGTTGGAAGTAAGGCGGTTCAGAATCATCAGGTAAACTCTGATATACTTTCTACTTCATACTGTATTTCATAGAGAGCTTTCACTGCTGCTGGCAGAATTGTCAGCCGTTCTGATTCTGCTAAATGGTGAAGAGTGAATTACTTGCTCTTTCGTACTCTTTTTGAAAGACAAAATCATCCACAGGCCTGTCATGAGGACATCTTGAGAGACCATCTGCGTCTAGGTTTCATTTGCCAGCACAATATTGAATTTTGAAATTAAATGTCAACCAGCTTGCTGCGATGAGCTTTGCAGATGTTAATATATAGGTGAGCAAGTTGCTGTCGGTTATTACAGTGAACTCTCCTCCATATAGATGGTCACTAAGCTTGGCTGTAACCGCCCACTTGACTGCGAGGAACTCTAATTTACTTTGTTTCACTTTTGGACAGTCCCCTGCTCGCAAAGGCAACTACTCTCATTCGGACCTCCTGCTCTTGATATAAAGAGCAGCCTCAAGTCCAGTGGTGATTGCGTCTGAGGATAACACATAGAGAAGACCAGGTTTGGCAAATCCTAGGACTGGGGCTGAAGTCAGCTTCTCTATAATTGTGTTGAATGCTGGCATTCCTTGGTCCTAAACTGCTCTTTAGGATCCCAATACTATGTGCTTTCCTTTTCTTGTCTTCTCTGGTTTTTTTGCAGAGGGGGGTGTCCGATAGTAAGATCGTTAAGAAGTGTGGTGATCTTAGAGAAATCTTGGATGAACTTCCTGTAATATCCAGCGAATCCAAGAAAAGATTTGAGATCTTTGAGGTTTCTAGGCCTTGGCCAGGTCTTGAGAGCTTCAATCTTGGCCGTGTCCGTTTCGACCCCATTCTGAGAAACTATATGGCCTATATATATATATATATATATATATATATATATATATATATATATATATATATATATATATATATATATATATATATATATTCAAGAAGGAAGCTCTTTTGTGGCACTTTTAAGCTCTGCAGGTCTGCATTGATCTCAGTTTCACAAGTTTCGTCTTATCCGCTTAGCTCTCCGACAACAGCTCAGGGAAAGATTAGGAGATCGCTTCTGTAGCTGCTTCGTCTCAGTCTAAGAGAATTCTCTGACGCACACGCTCTGCAAAAGATAGGCGGGGCTTCACTACTGCCACTAACTCTTAAAGAGACCATCGCTATTTTTCATCAGCGATTCTGATTGCTCCTTTATTTGAATGTATATTAACCTGAGTTATACGGGTTACACATGCTATAGATTGCATGTTGGATTCTCTTTTCTTTCGAAACTGCTAATTAGGCTCCAGTGTTGCTTGTTCCATTAACATGGAGTGAACGCAGCGGAACAAATAAATTCCTTGTTTAAATTTTGTTTGTGTTTAATTTTTTCTGGATCAGAGGATTGATGTGATTATCATTATTATTATTTTTTGTTACAACCTCCCTTACCCCTAGAACAATGGGGAGGTTTGTAACAATCATAAACATCTTAAAGACATCTAATATACGTCTATTTTACATCTAAAAGGATACGTCCAATATTATTGTAGATGAGCAAAATAATAAGTCTTGCAGATTTAAATGCAGATGTCAAACAGGTCTCCTATATGCACGTATGCTATCAGGGTTTATTTTATGCAACGAAAATAAAGGAAGGCCTCCAGTCTCCTGAATGAACTACATCGTTTAGTTAGTTTTTTTTTTTTTTTTGCTACAGCCATTTAAAGGCCCGCCGTGCAGGGCAAATTAACTGGTTTAATTTAGTATCAGGTGTAGTGTAGGGTAGGTTTAGTGGCTAGCATAGTGTAGAACACTGTGATTGACAACCAATAAAATGTATAAAATAATCTGTGGATGGAGTTTGCGCTGAAGTTTATTGGGGGGTTGGGGGAATTGGGTCAATCAGACGAAGCCACACCCTGTTTTGGAGCTCGTACCCCGTTTTGGAGTTCCCGCCCCATTTGGAGATCTCTAGGCTGCAGTTATACCCTTCTCCTAGTGGGAGCCAGTGTGTGAATATGTAAGGTGGGGGCGCTCCTCCTACTTCAGGCCTGTCCCACGCACACACAGCTAGTAAAACACGAAAGCAGGAAGGATCCAGCACGAGTCCCTTTCAGTCGTAAACATTGCATGAAGTTGATGAGGTTTGTGGATGTAGACGGAGAATGTTCGCTGTCCGCTTCACGACGTTCACCGCGTTCATTATATCTTCCAGCTCTTCTTAACGCATTGCGAAGGTAAGAGATATGCTTTTGTGTTGCCTTTATTCTAGAATCGCGTCTCTGATTCGCTTATACTTTTCTAGATACATTAACTAAGAATAAGAATAAACTTTCTCGGTTTTCGAACTAAATTTATGAAGAAGAAGTTATGTACTTATTTTGTAACGAGTTTATTGGAACGTAGCCTCTTTCTTTGAAGAGTATACCTGGTCATGTGGAATGAAAACATCAAAATGTGTGGTATAACACGAGTCAAAACCATCAGATACAGGATCCGAAAGACGTCCGTTCAAGTTTGCTCTAGATTACTGCCAAATGTTAAAGCATTGTACAAAGGATTGTGGAGGGTCGTAGGGTGACTGTAGCTGTAAAATTGCGGCTAGTTGACACTTTGTTAGTGTGCCGCCTTTGTGATGCAGAAGAAAGTTAAGGGTTCGTCTCTCACCTCTGCTGGAGCCATCAACTCCACACTGAGCTTTCAGCATAACAAAGACCAGACAGACGTCTCATTACAACATTCAGACAGATCACACCATATCATTTACTTTTTGAAATCACAATACTTTGCATATGAACGTTTTGTTTAAAATAGTATCTTATATTGACTTGCACAACACATGGATGTGTCATGTACAGTGATTGCAACAAATATAGCATGGCAGCTAAGGGGAAGAATCACGTAAAGGTGATTCTGTCCCCTTCCCCCTTTGACATACATCCACCATTCTTTTCCAGTGTTCTCTGTGTTTGGTTTCTTAGGTGTGTAAATGCATTGTCTAGCAAAAGTCTGCATTTAAATAAGCAAATACATGCGATTTTAAGATTGAACTTTATTGCAGTATTTTAATGATACTGTAACACTAATAGCCTTTTATAGGCAAACTTGGCTCAATAACCTATTGAAGTTTCAATTTGTGGCCAGAGGAGAACTGGCCCCATCTGAGCCTGGTTTTCATTCTGTATGGATAGGGTTTTGAATTAAATGAGTGTTAAACTCTATTTTTTGGCAAAGGAGTTTACAATTAAAATTAAAACATGGAAGAAATAGCATATTGTGCAGTTATTCTTTGAATTTTTTTTTGTAATTGTTGTAGTAGTAGTAGTAACAGCTAAACCTAACTTTTATTTATGATGGGTTGCTATGGGGACCTTTTAAGTTTGGATAGTCTATGATATGACTAGTTTTCAGTGTTGCCAGACCTATATTAGTTATCATATTTGTACAATAATTTAGGCATCTACCCAATGTACAATTAATAATACACTTGTAATACACTTTATGGGATTAGAGATAAGACAAAAAGTTGGTTTGGAAGATGAATTAATGATGTACTCGCTCATTATACTATATTGTGATTCATGACGGCATCAATTTTGTACCCCAAACAGACCCCCTCAACATCTGGCAACACATAGCATTGTGATAATTGCGATTTGTTTAAAAGTTGTTGGTATAGATAAACAGCAATATTCTGTATGTTTACCTTGTGCATGACCATTTTCTTCCAGATGGAATAATTTTGAGCTTCTGGTACAATATTTGGACATTTCCAAGCTGGCAACACTGATAGTTTTACTAAAATGGAATGGTCAAGTGCTCATGAAGTGACTCTCAGAGCAGTTCTGGGTATGTTTTTGATGTATTTATGTCCACATTTGTGAGATGGGAGATGCTGAAAACATTGCGAGCTTTGCACACTTGTATTTAGTAAATAAAGTAAATAAAGTGCACTTCTGTGCCATTTACATATATAGAGATGCGCAGAACACACAGGATTTAAATAGTCTTTTTTGTGGCGTAATATTTACAGATTGATATCTTAGTTCATAGCTTGAGTCTATTCACTGACCTACATTTGATTAATTCTTCCAAACTTTGACAAATTCTGTGACATTCCGTGTTATACAGTAAATTCCATTTATATGACAAGATTCCATCCACATTCTCCTAGTCGCATATACCATACCTAGATGATATTAAAATGCTTTGTAACTTCAGTGTAGTGGATTGTGATTAATTGCAATTTAAGCAATGTCTGCTGCCTTTTGAGAGACAACTGACACATAATCACTAAAGCAGCTCCAGCAAGTATAAAACCCCTAATTAGTAGACTGATTTATAGTTATTTATAGTCCGTAGACTGTTTGTTGGAAGACTATTACAATAAAGATTTCCAGATATTAAGAAGGCTACTATCATACACTTATGTGTCATTGTGTTTTATGTAATCATGTTATACTGGTTACAGTATATGTACATAAAAACATCAAGCTTTTTTCCCAAAATACATTGTGCACATTAAGAATTGTGTGACTAATTTGCGGGTGGTGTATGGGGTGCCAGCATCCAGCATGTTTACTTTTATTTAATTAACCCTTATTTTGCTGTCTCTCTCCATTTTTTTGCTTTGCCCATTGCAGTTTTGTCAGTAAATCAGACTTTGCCACCATTGGTCTTATTTGCAGCAAACTGACATCGGAACATCTACCAATGTGTTTCACCAATATCACATGGGGCCCTCTGATTCCCTGGGACCTTCCAAAGATCATGAATTCTGTGTTTTTGTGTGCAGGGGATGTGTTCTGACAGGTATGGTAGGTGGAATGGAGCTTCTAATTAGAGTAATTGTTTTGGTATGTATTGATGTGTTTGGAATGTAGTCATTTGAGATTGCTGCTAGCTTTCAGTTATATGACAAGATCATACATAGATCATGAAATGTCTGTATGTTGGGGTCAATGATGCAATTTATTTATTTATTTAGATTTTGAAATGCATTAAAATGCAATTCAGACTAATGCATTTTCATCCTCAGTTACAAACAGCTTTCTTCTTCTTCGATGATGAGGTTTGGGATCACAATAGCTTTGTTTCCAGGCAAATTTTACCCACATTAACCATCAGATGAAATCTTCAAAAGATGTCTGTGCATCAGGTGTTCAGACAACAGTACTGTCCAGTATTAATGCTATTAATACATATAATGTAAGCAGTATACAGAAGTTCACTTCAGTGAACATAGTGCTGTCAACAGAAAGAAAATATTACTATGTTTATATTTCTATAGAATTATTTGCTGCAGTTCAGGTCCTTTAATCTGATTGGGAAGAGACCTTCCAGGAGTGCACTGTTTGTGTTTCTTCTCTTGTCTCTGCATGTGCATGTTCTAGACAGGAATAAGTTATCATAGTGTCCTCAAAGAGTCAGACAGTCAGTGTTTTTTCAACAGGTTATTCACATAAATGAGCTACAGCTTTTGAGTGGAATTCACATTTTTACTGGGCTTATACTTGAACATTCTTAAATCCACATTCTTATTTGCATGTTTGCAATGTCATTGTGATCAATTGGACAAACACAAAGTGAAACTCCTTTACATAAGACTTTATCACATCACATACTCATATAATATTATACATTTTTCCAGAATGGACTATTTGGTGGACTGTTAAAATTCAGCAGTTCTTTTTCATTTCATGCGTTTCTGTCATAATTTGACACTGCTGTTTATACAACAGGCAATGTTTCCATGACTGTTCAAAGCTCATGACTATGCGGCACATGATTGGTAAAATTCTAATACCACATTGTTTCACACTACACATGTCTGGAACCGCTAAACACTAAATGGACTGCAACATGGTTTATTACAGTTATGGCGTCCACATTAAGATTTATCTTATTTCTTAAGATTAATCTTTTCTTCAGCTCAGAAACTCTGCAGCTGGTTTTTCATAGTCGGGTAAAGTGTGTAATTTGTCCACACTGTCTGAGAGAGCAGAGATGGAGAGCAAGGGTAAGCAATCATTTTTCTGTGCACTGTAATTTGGCTGTCAGAAACAGCTGGCGGTGTGGCAGGAACAATGTAAGAGTAGGAAACTAGTGCGATGGAGAGCAGAATAAGGCTAAAAAAGAGAGATGGAGTGTTGGTTGACAGAGCCCAGATTGGGATTTTAGACACCATCATTTAGTGTGTAGACACACATATGGCTGAATGTCTGAGCATGAGAGGTATGACTGTCTTGCATGTTATGTCATGCTCATGTTATACTTTTAATGTGTTTGTTGCGTGTTGACATGCCTGTAAGTTTTGGGTCTGTTCCGGGCAATCTTTGTTTTGATTCATCTAATTCCTCTGGATCTCTCAGGACTGTATCTGTTTCTTACTGGACAGGTTGAATTTGTCTTAAAAATAACCAAGATAATTATGCATGATTAAAAATAAATTAGAGCCATATCTGAGAAGTAGAAAAAGACTGGAGAAAACAGACTTACTTCAGTTGGGCTCAAGAGTGTGGTTACTGATTTCTGTACTGTCCCCAGTCTATTTGTATTTGCTACCAGTAACTTAAAGAAGTCTTACTCTCTTTTACTGTTGTTTCTCTGCTTTTCCCATAGTAGCCTATCTATGGAAAACCTATCGGCGGAACCTATCCTAACTGGATATCTAATATATCTGAATTTTTGATTAAATGAAAATAGTCAACAACTAATATCTAGATAAATAGTCTAAAAATAACTCATTTGATAAACAGAATGGGCAATAATTGGCAAGTGTGTCATTGTCGCATGTATTGTTTAGAAAATCCACTATTGAATAACTTTTTCACACAGATATTTTTGAGTGTGCTTATATAAATATGTTACAAAATAAGATTGTTTTTAATTTATGCTATTACTAACCATCATCTGCCCTACTACAGCATTGCCATTGGCTATTCACTTTACTTGTTTATTTCTCTTTTTTCAACAATAGTATGTTGCAATTAAAAAAAAAGTTTCAGTATCATCATTATGATAATACCCGTCCCCTCAAATACTTGACATTGATTATTCAAATGGATAAATGGCCATTCCTACTGGGAACACAGTTTCTATTTCTCATACTTGCAGTTAACTCTATTAACTGCATAACAATGTCCTAGCACCAGTGATGGGAATAACGGCGTTATAAATAAACAGAAAACACCATTTCCTTTACTGACAATAAAATGCGGCCTTACTGTATTGTAGGTTAATATTATTAGGCATCTAATTTTATTGTTCAGTTCATATTATAGTAGATATTTCCCTGGTTATTTATTTATTTTTTTAATGCAACTTAGTTACTCAGTTACTATTTGTAAGAAATAACTAGGAACTGTAATTACTTTTTAATTTTATAATTAAAATGATTTAATTATTATTTAATAATTAGCAGAATTTTTGTACACAGAGAACAATAACAGTACTTCAGAAATGAGGTTGACCCAACCCTTCTTCTCCCTGAATTGAACCCACTCATTAGTCTCCCTTTATGTCCCCATCCTTCATAAATCCCAGCTGTGTTTTTGAGTTCTGCCCTCTGATTATTGCAGCAGCATGTGATCTCGGTGTAAATGAATAGGCAGCTGGGCTGTTACTATCAGAGCAGTTGTTGACTGGGCACAATGGAGCTATAAGCATGTTTTCTAGATATCGAAAAAGATATTTCATCTGGCTTGTAAGAGTGTTGCCATCATTGCCCCTGTGGTTTGAAAATGCTTATTTTTTGGGGAGGCATGCATCTCATCTCTCTTTCTTTTCTAACTAAGCACTAGTTCAGTGTTTCCCATATGGTGGTCATAAAATGTTCTCATATAATTTAAAGAATGAATGTAAATTAGAGTTGGAATTCTAATTTATATTCTAACCTTTAATGTTACTGGTTAAAGATCATTTAACAAATGTGAACATTTGTGATATTTGTAACATTGTAATCAATTTTCTTCTAGGTCAGCGATGCCTATTTTCTTCAGGCCTGTAAAGCTAAGCAGTAAGATGATTCTGCTGTTGGTGGTCATGTTGGCTTCAGCTACTACCTGTATAGAAGGTAAGACTTAACACACAGTATATTGGTTTCACTGTATATTTTCAGTGTATCACTGGGCTAGGGGTGTGCGATATATATCGTTTAGGATATCGTAATTGTCGTTTTAATGACATGCGTTTTAACATTATCTGGTATTTTGCCAAAACATTCAAAACACCCTTACAGAGGTTATACACGTTATATGAAGTCTAGTTTGTGTGCGCATTTAGAGTGTGCTAAAAAAAACAATACCTTTATAGATTTGTATATAGTTAATCCGTATGAACATTCCAAATTTTAACAATTTAAAAAAAAAAAAAAAAAAGTTAATTTAGATTTTAGACACCATACTGCATGTTTTTGCTCTAACAGCCACAGCATTGTTTTCTTTGAGGAGAAAAAGTTTTTACTTCTGGCTTCGCACCTATTGACCGTTACTTCTTGAATTGTGCAAAAAAAGTTTTACATTAACCAACATATTATAAAGTGACTATGAGCTGCATTGCACACAGAGTTGAAATGTTGGATATTATAAAAAGTATATGAATGGTGGCAAAACCATTGTATTTAAGAAGAATATTATAAGCAGCACCACACACCCACATGAAAACAGCGGCCCAACCAGAGATTATCATAGCAAAGGCAACATATCAAGTGATTTTCATGGAGGACGAATATGAGCGTATGGCACATAGAAGGAATCTCTAGCATAAGTGCTGATCATGGTTTTTCTTGAAAAATTAAGAAAGTTTCCTCAAACAAAAACTGTTTTCAACATTGTTAATAATAAGAAATGTTTCCTAAAAACTAAATCAGCACTGTAGATGACTAGTTCATCTGCAGTGAATAGAATGAAATGGTACAAGGCCTACAGTCTGCTCTCCCCTTTGAACAACATGACTGATGGAGGTGGTATTATAAGTATCAGAGGAAGCAGAAGTGTGACAAAGAGGCTAGTTTGCAGTAGGCTAATGGCTAACCCGACCAGACCAGCACACTCCTCGCTATGTTATTTAACCTTCTCTTTGGACAATAAAATTCATTTTTTCACACTTTGTATGACAACAGATATTTGGGGTCTACAGTGTTCTGAAATGGTATGGGTAATGGTAAATGATATTTAACAATAAAGTGCTGGCCCTACTATATGTTATTCTCATCATCACCACACCAGCCTAATATCTTAGTCTGTGCCCACCTCAGCCGTTCTGACCATTCTTGTGTTATGTTATGTTCTTTAGTCCTTAGTTGGCGATGGGGTGGCTGGCCTGGCGTTGCTGTAGGTGCCACTGGATTTTGTGCGTCCTTCATGATCTGCTCCCATTCTAGCTTCATCAATAGTCAAACATTGTTTTTTCAGGTTGTCTTCTATATGCTTGAGGCACATTTTTTTTCTGAGCTGTTCGCTGGACACCACAATGTGTAGATCTCTTTCGCCAAACATGCTGGTAGTCAGTTAGGGTCCATTCAGCAAATATGGCCAAACCACAGTGTTTCTGTGTTTCACAGTGTTTCTAGATTAGTTCTTGCATAGATGGCTGATGGTCACACCTCTTTTGGATTGCCTCATTTCATTGACAATCAGGGAGCTAGGTGCTTAAAATCCGCCTCAGGACTTGTCGACTTTTGAGTATGATCCAAGTTTTAAATCCATACAGGAGAATTGGGAGTATCAGTCCTTGCAACAGACAGACTTTGGACGAAAACCAATATCAGCATCAAGACCAAAGGCACCGTTTCAATGAAGCCAAAATTGTAGCTTGACTGACTCTACTGCTGACTTTGATAGTGAATGCTATCTTCTTCGCTTGCATGAGGAATCCAAGATATTTAAAATCCTGGACCTGCTCAATCTGCACTTCATTGAGGTGGATGTTGGCCGGTTATTCATCTGAAGTAAGGGCTTTGGTTTTGTCTGCATTCTTAGACCATACACATGGGAGATGTGTGCAGTATCGAAGTCAATAAATACAATTATGGTATTTTCCACACCTGATTCGTTCTTCCACTAGTTGACAAATGGCAAAGATTTGAACAATACAGCCATGGTGTGGTTAGAACCCTTCCTGTTCTTCTCGACTGGTTTGCTCTTTTCATGACCATTTTGCCAAAAATTGATAGAAGGCTGAAGCAGGGTCTTGTACAGAGTCTGGTATTCATGTTTGGATGCTGCATCTTCCAGGTCTGTTGCTATTCCAATTCACGTTTAGCTTTCATTTTTGACTTCTTTGTTCTGTTGGCGAATGACAATAGTCACAATCCATTATTATGGACTTCGGCGTGACCATTGTGAGCATTGAAATCTACCACTAGGATCAATACAGCTATGGTGTGGTCATAACTCTGCTTATTTTTTTCGGCTAGTTTACTTACAATACTTTTGTAGCCTAGACTGGAGGATCCACTGGGCTTGATCATTTGGGCTGTGATCTGGTCCATACCAGGAGTTTTCCGTTCTTTAATGACCTTATTGCATTCTTTACTTTATTGATTATTGGTTCATCAACAGGGAATTGAGTCTCTGCTGGTGGAATGGGTGGTGGATCTGGCTCTGGTCCCTGTGGTGGAACATGATTATATAACTGATTGAAGAATTATTTCCATCGCTGCTGTCATTCATCAGTAGAGCTTACAAATGTGCTGTCCATTTTCTTTTATGTTATCATTGGTTGACTTCACTTTCACACTTACCCAATGTGAGGAGTCGGCTGTCTCTCCTCTTGAGTGTCAACATCACCCATTCCTTTATTTGCCGTCCTTTACCAGGCTCCAGACGGGAGTGGGCGTGTGTGAGAGGAGGGGGCATTGTATTGGACAGGTCTGGTGGCGCGTGACGAGGCACACCTGAAGTGGATCGAGCCTCGTCACCACCGCAGATAAATGCAGAGCGTGCCTCTCCTCTTCCCCCGTGCATGCACACTGGTGTTCTTGTAGGTCCGGGAAGGGTGCGTGAGGGACTCGCCATGCCGCCAGAGAAGCGAGCTGTTGGGCTCCGTAGTCCTGGCGAAGACTGCACACGTGTACCACTGACGGGCCGGTATACCAGGCTATTTATCCCTTCTGTCTGCCGTTCGGAGGAAGTGGAGGAGAAGCCATAGGAAGAAGCAGCTGCCCCTTGCGTGTCTTGTAGCTGGCTGTAGAAATCATCCTTGGTGTTGTTTGAAGTGGTCTCGGTTAGAGCATAGATAGATGGAATATGGGTTCTGACCATTCCATTGATGGTGAGAACTGCCAGACTATCCAATATCGGCTGGAAGGCAACAACACTTAGGAGCCTGTTGGTCCACCATGAACTCAAACCCTGCTGCTTTTGCTGCTTGACTAAGTAGCTGATTGGCTAAGAGGCAATCTTCGCTATTCCTCAGCCACTTGTGAGTTGCTTTCCAGTCTGGATTTTACAACCTGTGGTTGACCCTCCTCTTTTCTCAACTGGGCTTGGGACAAGACATGAGTGTTTATGTTAATGCTAAAGTCATCAGAAGGTGGCCCGAGGTAGTTCTATCTGCCTCAGGACTGTTTTGATCACAGTGATTGGAAAAAGTTCAAACAAGGGAGAACAGGGGTCCTTAAGCAGTACATTCCAGTGCTAGACACTTTGCTCCCCCCCACTGAAGACAGTGTGATGTGATTATTTTAACAACAGTAGCAGTAACACCACATGCAGCAAAATTGATATATATTTTTGTTAAAATGCATACTTTTGTTAAAACAGCAATGCAACAAATGCAATTAATTTTGTCATATGCATGACTCAGGCTATATTAAGCATTATTTATCAGAATGCTAATAGCATTTCACAGAGAACAATTTTGTAATTGGGAAAAAAGTATTAGAAGGTGTAAGGTAAGACAATTGATTAAGTTAACTAGTAACAAAATGACTTCTCATGATAGCAATTTTATTATGTAATTTTTTTTTTTGCAGATACATATTTTAAGCAAAACATTTTTTTAAAATGGTCCAGATTTCAAGAGGAATAATCTGAACCTCCATACAGCATTTTTAATAACATGACCTTATGCCCCACGTCTATTTAAATGTAAAAAAAAAGGCTAATTCAATTTCTTTTTTATATCTTATTTGGCTCAGTTTATAAAATTGTTTGTAGAAAAATTCTGACATCACTTCTTTGGCTGTCAGGATTCAGTATCTACAACTTTGATGGCTATTTTGACTGTTTCCATCAAACGGTAAAATTATAGCTGTTCCAAGAATAGTATAGTCCATAGTGAGACCTCTGTTAAGTAGGCAAGGGGTAACACTTATACACTTATATTATACACTTATACACAATATTAACTTATGTTGTATAGCAATATTTATGTCTCTAATAAATAGTTTGTGAATCAAATAATATGGTTTTGATTTTGGCCTATATGATTACAATGATATGAATAAATTATACATTTCTGTATTTTAGTAGTAGTGATTGTGATGCTTTGACTCATGATAATCAGCCATGTAGTAACAAAGCCGCATGGACACCTAATAAACTGTAATTTCTTATGGCTTAAGTCACAATGCCAGTCATTAGTCACAGCATTTAGATTTATGAAATTAGTTCAAAACATTGTATAACTGGGCATCCATGAGCATAGCATGAGCAAAAATTATGTCTTACTATTAATCACATACATCCAAGGAGTTCTGTGTCAGCTGAGAAGCTGCCATTGAGATACAGTAGGCATTCTGACATAAAAGTGCTGTAGTTGAAGAAATAGGCATATCCGTGTGTTTTAGTAATCTGTGCATCTTGTAATTGTGGATGAAAGGACTTTTTTTCTTGTGTGTGTTTTTTCACAGATAAAGGCAGCATTGGTGACATTGAGTGTGTGTGTGAGGGGTTAAAATGCAGTGGTGTCCAGCATTGTTTTGGTCTGCAGTGCTTCTCTTCCCTATCTTTCGAGAACGGGACAGCCCTCCAGCAGAAAGGATGCATTGTGGGTAAAGAAGAAACGGTGCACTGCAAAAACTCCCAGACTGTGGACACACTGATGCACTGCTGCCAGGAAACATTGTGCAATATGAATGTTACTGTGGAGATGCCAAGTACAGGTGAGTCATTTAAAGGAATAAATATTAATATATAATACTATTTTATACTACTTTATATTATTTTATATTATTTTATAGATTGATTTCATGAATTCCATTCAAAAAGTGAAACTTGTATATTATATTCATTAATTACACACAGACTGATATATTTCAAATGGTTTTTTTATTTTTATTTTTAATGAAAATCAGTATCCAGTACCCAAATTTAGTATCCCAGGAAATTATAATATTACTTAAGACCAATACAAAGAAAGGATTTTTTTTTAAATCTTAGCCAACTGAAAATATGAACATGAAAAGTATGAGCATGTAAAGCACTCAATACTTAGTTGGGGCTTCTTTTGTCTGAATTACTGAAACAATGCGACTTGGCATGGAGTCGATCAGTCTGTAGGACTGCTCAGGTGTTAGGAGAGCCCAGGTTTCGCTGATAGTGTCCTTCAACTTTACTGCATTGTTGGGTCTGGCATATCGCATCTTCCTCTTCACAATACTCCATAGATTTTCTATGGGGTTAAGGTCAGGCAAGTTTGCTTGCCAATTAAGAACAGGGATACCATGGTCCTTAAACCAGGTACTGGTAGCTTTGCCACTGTGGACAGGTGCCAAGTCCTGTTGGAAAATGAAATCTGCATCTCCATAAAGTTGATCAGCAGCAGGAAGCATGAAGTGCTCTAAAACTTCCTGGTATACGGCTGCGTTGACCTTGGACCTCAGAAAACACAGTGGACCATCACTGATTGTGGAAACTTTACACTGGACCTCAAGCCATGTGGATTCTGTTCCTCTCCTCTCTTCCTCCAGACTTTAGGACCTTGATTTCCAAAGGAAATGCAAGATCCAGTCCAGCAGTCCAGTCCCCAGGCGAGACACTTCTGACGCTGTCTGTTGTTCAAGAGTGACTTGACACAAGGAATGCAACAACTGAAACCCATGTCTTGCATATGTTTGTGCGTAGTGGTTGTTGACTCCAGCTGCAGTCCACTCTTTGTGAATCTTCCCCACACTTTTGAATGGGTTTTATTTCACAATCCTCTTCAGGGTGTGGTTATCCCTATTGATTGTACACATATTTTTCTACCTCATCTTTTCCTTCCCTTGGCCTCTCTATTAATGTGCTTGGACATAGAGCTCTGTGAACAGCCAACCTCTTTTGTGTCTTGCCCTCCTTGTGCAAGGTGTCAAGGGTCGTCTTTTGGACAACTGTCAAGTCTAAGACTAAGAGACAATTTAAAGGCCTTTGCAGGTGTTTTGAGTTAATTAGCTGATTAGAGTGTGGTACCAGGTGTATTCAGTAATGAACCTTTTTACAGTAGTCAAATTGTCTGAGATACTGAATTTGGGATTTTCATTAGTTGGCAGTTATATTCATAAAAAAAAAACAACAACTTAGTGTCAATCACTTAGTGACTCAATACAAGCAAAAAAGACAAACGAACAAAAAACTATTTGCACTTAGTGTATTTTCCCCCCTACATTAAAAATAATTTTAAAATGTTGTATTAAGACAATCAAATGAAAAGGGTTGCTAGTAAGATTTCATTGAGGCAGTTGTAATAAAATGTTCAATGTTTTGAAAACACAGTACGTTTTTTTTTTTTTTCTTTTTCTTTTTATTCTCTGATATCTAGATGAGGAGTTAAGGGTGAGCCCTACAGAGCACGAGTGTGTGTGTGAGGGTCGATCATGTGCAACGGGGGACCGCTGTAAGGGTCAGCAGTGTTTCTCCTCTTTGACACTGAGTGATGGGACACCAGTTTCTCAGAAGGGTTGTTTTAAGGTGTATGAACAGGGCAGAATGACCTGTAAAACACCTCCGTCACCTGACCAGATAGTGGAGTGCTGTCAGGCTCATCTGTGCAACATGAACCTCACTGTGAGACTTCCTGTACGAGGTAACAGATGTTAACCTCTCATACCTTCACCTCCACATTCCATATTCATACACATTTATTATTTTTTTTAGTTAATTTTCTTACATATGCTTAGATTTGAACAAAACAGAAAGTTAAAATGGTTTAATTTGAATCTATGTGTGTCTCTTAGTGGTGAAGGGCCCCAACTATAGTGTGACAACGTTGACCATTGTGATTGTGGCTCCAGTCATCGTTCTCATTTTCCTGTCTGGTGTGGCTGTCCTGATCTTCCGTTGTCTTCACCATCGCCAGATGGAACATCTGACCGCTCATGATGCGGAGTATGGCACTATCGATGGTCTGATTGCGTCTAATGTGGGAGAAAGCACACTCGCGGTGAGAAAAACTTACACATACCAAAGTCTGTTATCAGTTTGGTAATTAATCACATGAGCATGTTGAATAAAATATTAAGTAAAGCTTGGCTTGGTTTAAAAGGGGTGCCTTTTGAGTAGAACTTCACTTCAGAAGATTTAATGTATTTTAATGATGGATGGATTTATTTTGCTTTACAATCTTGACCACAATTCATTGTAATTATAGAGTCTGTTAGATCCAGAATATAAAAAAAATAAACAGATTGTATTGCCTGAAAAAGCTCGGTGGTAAGTAAATCATGTGGTAATTCTCATTTTTGATTTCAGCTATACCTTTAGCAGGTTCTATTTAAAGGACTATTAATAAGTAGGTATATTGCATTTCTGTAATTTACAGAAATGTAACATCTGGAATTCACTTGTGAATTCACATTTGTGTTTGAATGGTTTCTAATACCAACAAGATTTTGTTTATGCTGACAGATGAAGAAATGTTTCATGAAACTAATGTCAGCAAACCCTACTTTAACAAATTTCTACAGAAAAGTTGCAGGGTTTTTGTGAGTGTTGCAGTGTGTGTTTGCTGAGCTGGCTCTTTAGTTGTTGGATCTATTTCAAGCTATTTTCAAGGATCTCTGTGGAGTGCTTGGCAACCAAAGCAAATATTCAGCATTCTAATGTTTGCCTGAGAATAATTAAGTCTAGGTAACACTTTATTTTGATACTCCACTTTAGATATTATACTAACAGTAAGTAACTTTGCAACTGCATGTCAGCTAACTGTCATTAGAGCATTAGTAGACTGTATCCTTAATGTCTTCTAACACTGTGTTTTGATGGGTCCAGAACATACAATATACTGACTGTCTGAAACTTATGTCAACTTATTCTACTAACCCTAAACCTACCCTAACAGTCTGCGCTGACATGTAGTTAGTAGACATGTAGTTGTGAATTAATGAGAATTAGTTGCAGAGTTACTTATAGTTAAAAGAATGTCTAAATTGGACTATTAAAATAAAGTGTAACCAAAGTCTGTGCCAGTTAGATATTATTAAAATATTTAAAATCTGTTCTCTGAGGCCTAGGTTACTGTTCTGATACACTAAAATTGTTTATTGATGTGTTCAGACAATGATTCTAAAGATCTGTGTTTGCAATTCTGCTCTTTAAAAGTCTCTCTCCTTGATTATCATAACATGCAAACATGGTTATCATAATCCGTGTTTTTTTTTCTTCTTACATTGGTATTGAGTGCTCTCTAGCGTATAAGTGTGTGTATTGCAGGGTCCAAATGAACAAATTGTATTAAGATGAACATACAGCTATATATTTCATTATCTTTTATCTATCTCAGGATTTGTTGGATCATTCCTGTACATCTGGAAGTGGCTCTGGACTTCCTTTCCTGGTTCAGAGAACAGTAGCTAGACAGATCACTCTCAACGAGTGTGTTGGTATGTGCTCACACCATTTTTGCATTATTTTGTCTAATGTTGTGTGCATAAAGTATTTTTAGATTTTTGTACAGTTTAGCAGCTCATTTTAAACTTATTTAAACACCAAATTACTACTGTATGGTTACATTTATTCACAAAACCTTACATTTGACAGTATGTCTTCAAATGTGTGTTTTTTTTTTTTTTTTTTCAGGTAAAGGTCGATATGGAGAGGTCTGGAGAGGTCAGTGGCAGGGAGAAAATGTGGCTGTGAAAATATTCTCATCTCGAGATGAGAAATCCTGGTTCAGAGAGACAGAAATCTACAACACTGTCCTGCTTCGACACGAGAACATTCTGGGTAAATAATAAAACCATTTATAAAACCCATAGAATTTATAAATGCTTTCTTTAAGATACCTCAGTTTTGTAAAAAAAAAAGTATTAATTTCACTCAACCATAACTTTACTTTAAATAATTTTATGTTGTATTTGTTTTAGGTTTTATTGCATCCGATATGACATCACGTAACTCCAGCACTCAGTTGTGGCTAATCACACATTTTCATGAGATGGGCTCTCTCTACGATTACCTGCAACTCAGCATGCTAGATGCTTCTGCCTGTTTGCGGATGGCACTGTCCATTGCCAGTGGCCTGGCCCATCTGCATGTGGAGATCTTTGGCACACAGGGCAAACCAGCCATTGCTCACAGAGATCTAAAAAGCAAAAATATTTTAGTGAACAAAACTGGCCAGTGCTGCATTGCAGACCTTGGTAAGAATTGCTTCAGAATGTAGCAACTGTATTGGCTGTTGTTTCATATGCCATTTGTTGTTTCATATGCCATTTGTATTAGAATTTATTTTTTTAAATATTACCGTGAAATGTACTTTGGACAGTATCGGCAAACAAAAAAACACCATGTGATCTAAGATTGTGTTGCAACTGACAGTAGAAAGTTAAATTATTGCACTTAAATTATTACACAATTTAATTTCAGTTGTGCATTAAATTTTTAAAAATCAGTGTAGGTATAAACAAAATAATAACACATTTTGGTTAAAGTATGCATGTCAATTACATTTGTGTTAGAACTACTTTCTTACAATACAATACAAGCATAGTTCAAGCATAAGTGATAAGCAGCTGTGATGTAGACAGCAAATCTAAAGCAATTACAATGTTCAGTTACCCCAGAAACCCCTTAATGAATCCAACAGTCTTTAAACCTAACAACATTTATCTTTACGCTTGAAGGAACTCTAAATGTTTATTTGAAAAAAAACAACAAAAAAACAAAGTTTGATGCTTTTTATATTTGTGCATGTTTATATTAATGCAGTGAATCATAAATTATAGAGGGTAAATTAATGGAATTTTGGGACCTTTAAAATCTCTAAATATTTTGTTGCCCACTTCTGTCACTTGTCCAGTTTGTAATAGTGAAAATAATTCTTATTCCCTCCGTATTTACCTGTTGAATATGTTGCCCTTTAAACGCAAATAAGTAGAAAGCAGAAGCGGGCTATTTGCTCTGGGAGTATTGACACTTTAATTTATGTGTCTTTATTAAATTCACTTCACTCACTGACTCACTTAGTTCCTGAGTCCATTTCTGTAACAGCAGGCTGTTATTAGAAGAGATCACAGTTGTTTCCCATAATCCTTAATGAAAAACCCATTAGATAGCTTTCAGCCTACACAAACTCTTCTGTACACAGAAAGTGGAACACAAGATGTGTTTTTGTAGAGCACTTGAGACTACATAAAGCACAGCAACAAAATAAGCGTGTTCTTGTTTTTTTAGAACATTGATTTGAAAACATGTTGTTTGCATGGGGTTTTCACTTAGCGTTTTCCCCCCTTAATACTCAAGAAATTACTTATTTTTTACTTGTCATGAAAAAGATTTGTTGTATATCCCCACAAGAGGGTGCAATACAACATTTAAAAAGAAAATGTTCTTTTCTCATCATATAAATCTTAGATGGTGCTCTTAGCGATATATGAAAATATTTGTGCAATGAAATGCTTTCTAAAATAAGATCCCCTTTCCCAAATCATAAATAAAATCTGGAAATTATATAGACTACAAAGATTTCTAAAAGAAGAAAACTGGATTCATCAAACTATTTCATAGCAATTTAAATGTAGAATGCATGAAAAAACTCTGTTCAAACACATAGGTTTATAATCCAGGGATATGTGTAGAGTTCCTCTGAAATGGTTATTAATTGACTGTATTATGTGGCTTAATGTGTGTTGTGCACTGATAGACTACTACTGATAGATCCTGTACAATGTGATAATGATTTGGTCACACATTTATTTTCTTCAGGTCTTGCAGTTATGCATTTTCAGGACACAAATGAGCTGGACGTAGGGAATAATCCTAAAGTTGGGACCAAGCGCTACATGGCCCCTGAGGTTCTAGATGACTCCATTCAGACAGATTGCTTTGAGTCTTACAAACGAGTTGATATCTGGGCCTTTGGACTTGTGTTGTGGGAAATTGCTAGAAGAACGATTAGTAATGGTATGTATATCCTCACACTTGATTTACTATCACGTCTGTCAGTCATTAAGTGTTTATGTATCATTGCTGTTGCAAGTTGCTTCCAATATATAGAGTCACATGATGCAAGGAGGAAAACATGGTGCTCGGTCACTTAGATAAAATTATCCTGTTAAATTGTTACAAGACCTAAACATTTAAACTGTCTACAGTACAGGTGTGTTTGTACTCCCTAACCATGGATCGCTATGTTATTGTCGATTAGTTAAGCATGTGAGTAAGTAACGTAACTTAGTACTTGGCAATGATTTGCATTAAATATACATTTTCAAGCATCATAACATTTACATAATACCGTAAATTCTGGACTATAAGCCGCTACTTTATTCATAGGTTTTGAACCATGCAGCTTATACAAAGGTCTATTCTGCTGATTTTTTCCCACCGCTAGGGGCGCTCTAACCGGAATTAGAATCAAAACTAAGACAAAATAAATGCAAAGAAGAATACGCTAGTTCAAGAAGAATACGCTAGTTCCTCTTTAGCAGATATAAGTCGGTAGAAGCGGATAGAAGGACGACAAATGACCAATCCTGTAAAACTCTATCTTTTCAAATCCTCACCCCTTCATCATGGAACCCACACGAAGAAGTTCGTATGATGCAAGTTTTAAGTTGAAGGCCATCGATCTCGCTATACGAGAAGGAAACCGCGCTGCTGCTCGGAAGCTTAGCATCAATGAGTCTATGGTGAGATGCTGGAGGAGGCAGCGGGAAAAGCAAAACTTTTTTAAATAGAGCGGATGCGGCTTATATGCAGGTCCGGCTTGTTTATTTTTTTATTTTTATTTTTTTTAAAAATAGAGCGGATGCGGCTTATATGCAGGTGCGCTTTATAGTCCAGAATTTACGGTATATGTATGACATTTAAATCAAATTGTTGGATCCAAATAGGTGTTTGATGTGAGGATTTCCTTGAGATTTCCTTTTTTCTAATTATTTCTGTGTTTCAGTGGGTAAAATGTTTTTTACAAAGTTTGATTCATGGCTTTAAGCATATAATCAGTGATGGTTATGTTTCCAACTGAGGACTGACATTTGGGTGTAAACTGGAAAGGTATGCTGTAATGATGGTAATAGTTGGGGTGTAATAACTGCTTCTTTTGTAAATATGGAAAGATATGCTGCTTGTATGGTATTCTAATTTAATGTTTTATATTATGAGGTTTTTGAATTTACATGGAAGTTAAAAATTCAGTTCTGCTCCAAATTTTAGAATTTATTATTATTGGAGTTATTATTATTATTTATTGTTTCTTGTTCATCCAATTATTATTTAATATCATGTTTGTGTTTATGTTATATGGAAATAACACCTCAGTATAGGCATTGTATACATGAATGGACATTTAATTATTCTCTTAACATGACCAGATTTTAGATAAGCATTGAAAACTCAAATTAAGATACTGTCCCATCTTTTTGGAGGGAAGTATAAGTTCAATTACTTTTATTTTTGCTGTAGGCTAAAAAACATTAGGTTTAACATCAAACAATGAATAACAGACAAGAGATTTACATTGCAAACCACTGGAACTTGCCAAAAAGTACAGAGATGAGCTTAAAATATTTTGGGACAAAGTTTTATGGACTAATCTTTACCAAAGTGACAGAAACTCTAATTTTTGGAGAAAGAAAGGATCTGTTCATGATCCCAAAACACAGTAAATTTGCACTCAGCCGGTCAGTTAGTTGTTTTACACTATAATTTTATAACTAGAAATATTTTTGTTACAAAAAAATCATCAATCTGCTTCAGAGGACATGTGATAACTCCCATAAGGCATATAAGCTAGTTTTACGATGCAGTACTTGCTGATATATATCTGATTTACGGAGCTGATGGCAGATGGAGTATTCAGACAATGTCTTTCATACTTTTCTAGACCATGACTGATTTTCATTAAAAATATCTTAAATTGTGTTCCGAAGACAACAAAAACTTTTATGTATTTGGAACCACATTAAGGTAAGTAATTAATAACAAAAAAATTATTTTTGGATGGAGTAACCCTTTAAGACATGAAACAGACATTTCTGCAAATGGAAAAAAACACCATTGTGTTAAAAAAAAGAGGTCAATGTGAGAGTATTTTTCTTTGTTTTGTTACTTTTGGTAGACCACTTCACTATTAATGGAATTGGAAATTTACATACCATTCAATGTATATCACTCTAGTTTTGCCAAAAGTTTGACTTAAAAAATACTTCAGTATTTTTTATTTCATGTATATAGTTATGGTTATGGTTAGATATGATTTTATTTGCAGTTGTAAACCTATGTGCGATGTTATAACTACAATGACTTGGGCCAAAACGGCACATTTTAATTTGACTTTGTCTCTGTATGATTATGGGTGCACATGCTATTTGGTTTCTGCCGCCTTTCACATTGAAAGGGTTATTACAGTAATGTCTTCACTGCCCTGTGTGTGTCCTATCTAAAATGGGTTCCTATTGCTCTCTTTGGTCTAATAGCTTCAGTACTTTTATATATAGACACCACTGCTGGCATTCTTGATGAAACTGAATTTTGTGCTGACAGACATATTACAGTTGGCACAATTGGTGCTCAGTGATTATCTGTGATTATCTTGATGACCGGTGTAATTATTTCTGATAGTAATGGCTGATCTTTTTATTTTTTTTCTGGGGGCGTTTCAAATGTGTTTTGTGTACACTGACTGTGAAGGTATTGTTGAAGATTACAAGCCCCCATTCCATGACGTAGTGCCGAGCGACCCAAGCTTTGAAGACATGAAGAAAGTGATTTGTATAGACCAACAGAGACCAAACATCCCTAACAGATGGTTCTCAGACCTGGTAAGTACAGTCTCGCGTACCTTTACAAATCAAGTTAATCAGTCAGTATTACCCCAATCAACTTTTACTTAATTAAAAAGTTTAACACAGAAAAGAAGGTCTGGTACTAGAGCACAAATGCAATGTAGAAAAGACTCACACACACAGGTATGACTGTTTGACTGGATCGACACAGAGCATTTTTATAAAATGTGGCAAATAAAGTCAGCCACAGATGCAAATAAAGATGTGAAGGGGTGAGACCTAATTCACTCAGGGGGGCACTCAGGGATCGGGTCGGACACCGAGCCCTGTCCGCTTTCACGGACAAGAGGAAAAAACTCTGGATTCAGTAGTCCACCAAGTTCTGAGCCTTCTCCCTGACAGCACGCCAAACACGCTTACTTTTACCGTTACTATGATTAATTGTATGTAAGTGCGAACTCGTGAAATATATATACATATACATATATATGTATATTGGATGTGATTGTGAATTGTAGTGACAGCACTAATTATTTAAAATATGTAATATTTCTGTATAATTTTGAATGGTTGCTGTCAGAATAAATTCAGACAGATGGTTTCACAATAATCCTCAAGTTATCCACAAAACTCGAGTCCACTGACTAAATTCTTATTTGGGTCATATATTCCAAGATGTAGATTAGTAAATACACCGGCGCAGTGACTGACAGTTCACCTTGAAACTTTAGATTCATCTATGCTGGAGCTGGAGCACAACTACTGCATGGTATATATCTCTCGCAAGGAACTGCAATACCAAGTTTTCAAACATAGATGATGACAAAGAGGCAAAACTTAGACTGCAGCTTTAAATAAATGAATGCTGCATTTATTGTGAATCAATTTATAATCACTGGAGAAAGATTAAAAAACGACTAGGTGGTATGGCATGTTGAATCACAATGTGACTAATATGTCAATGTAGATGTACATAAAATAGTAAAGGTCACACTTTATATTAGGTGGCCTTAACTACTATGTACTTAAATCAAATACTTATTCTGTTCATGTTACATTGCAAATTACTTTTTGTGCTATTGCGGTGGGATATAGGTAAGGTTAGGGACAGGTTTGGTGGTAAGTTTAAGTGTGGGTTAAGGCATGAGTTAACAGTGTAATAATGAATGCAAGTACAAAAATGTATTACAGATGTAATTACATATAGATATTTTTTTAAAATACAGATACAGTATAAAAACATGTATGCACACAATAAGTACATTGTACCAAATTATTAATTTATAAGTACATAGTAGTTAAGGGCAATTAATATGAAGTGGGTTTTATTTTATAAATGCAGTGTTATTATTGGATAAATTAATTAAATACTTTGCACTTGAAAGGTATTTAATTTAATTGTTTTAAATAATTTTACTGAAAGGCTCAAAACATTATTAATAGCAGCAAGTTTACATGTCATAATTTAAATATAACAAATACATATAAAGAAAAACATAATATTATTAAAATCCATGTTTGTTATTCTTGTTATTGAATGTTTATTTACCCTATATTTAACCAGGCAAGTTAAGAACAAGTTCTTATTTTCAATAACAGCCTGGCAAAATCTATTGTTTGAATACATGTGACCTTATGTAAAGAAGAAAAGGTTTTAATAGTCACAAGGATATATCTACTGCAATATAATGATTATTTTGAAAAGTCTGTTTTCATTTTGTTTTTTTAACCGTCCCATTGCTTGATTTAAATTTTTTTTTTTTTTTTTTCAGACTTTAACATCAATTGTTAAACTCATGAAGGAATGCTGGTACCAGAACCCATCAGCCAGACTTACAGCATTACGCATCAAAAAGACTCTGACAAAAATTGATAATTCTTTGGACAAACTCAAAGCAGACATATGAACTACTTCCTTATGGAAGACTTTAAAGGCCTTTTTAACATGCCCAGTGGATGTCTCATCTGGTGAACAAAAACGGAAAAAGAGATAATCTGGGCTTAGTGCTCTTATAGAGGCACATCATATTTATTTTCAACTTAAAGTGGGGCATATTTGGCATCCAAAGATGTTGTAGCTGGCATTTGAAAGACTGCAGACTGCTTTTCAAATGGGAGTTATTCCTTTTAGCACATAGGATTTATGATACATCTCATTCTGTCACATTAAAACAGCAATTAATCAGACAGTTGTAGTTCATAATACAGCAAAACTACTGCAACCCTACAAATGATTCAACTGCAATCCTACAGAGAAAATAAATTGCTATTTTCATATTGTGGCTGTTTATCATTGTCATTTATAGTGTAAATACACAATAAACATTGCTCAATCTGTCATGAACAAATGGTGAGTTATGGATGCACCTTCTGTTGTCTGTGTTAATCTGAGAAGTTTTGTATATCACTGCACATTTAGCATTATGTATTTGTTTTTGTTTGTTTCATATTGTTTGTATATACAGTTGCTGAAAGAGTAAAACAACTTAAATAAACAAGATCATGAATTCAAGAAACACACATTTGCAAATAGTTTTTTATCAAATAATTGGCACAGTTATTCAAAAAACATGTACTTGGACCATATAGGATCTGTATTTATAGATAATGTAATAGAATGTTATTGGAATAGTTATTTAAAACAATTAATAAATAAAAAGAGGAAGAATTTTGTAAGAGAGATTTAGCTTAAATTAAGTTCTTCCTACTAGTTTAGTGCCAAATTTGTGTTTGTAATTATTGTGTTCTCATGTATATAAATATGCAAATAAGGCTCCAAATGTAACTTTTTTTTAAGGTGGAAAATGAAACGGGGTTGCACTCCTTTAAACATTGTTAGCCGTTACACGTTACACTTTGGGTAATTAATACAAATATATTTTCTTACATCTTTTACATAATTGTTTTGGCATATGGAGGGCATAGCTTGTCTTGCATGTCTTGGCAGTGAAGCACATTCAAAATTTTTAACTCTAGCTTGAAAGCATACAGGCTATCAGGCCTGGGCGTGATATATTTTGATATTTTAAATCGTTGAGCAATGGTTAGTCAAAAAACTGCAAAAAAGGGAAAATAGGAAGTGTGTTTACAAATGTTGTCATTTTAGAGTGAGCTGTATTTTAAGGATGCTGAGCACATGGATGTGATTATGGTGAGTTGTGGTCATTGTTGCAGTTTACATATGCCACGAAAAGTGCAGCCTTATCAAAACTGTAGCCTTTGTTATTGAGGAAATACTTAACATTTGACATCTTGTTTGTGAGCTATGACATGTCATTGACATGGGGCAGGGACACCAAGAGAAATTTCAGACAAAGGTGATAGCTGGAGTTATTATGATGCAGTGTCCAATACTTTACTTTTTAATGTGATGTTATGGCAAGACATAGGTTCAGCAAATCTTAAAAGAGATATTTAAATTTATATCTCCACATCTGAAAATACATACAAAAGAATGAAACACACAGCGTTTTCTTGCACTTATTTTTTATATAATGCATTTATTGTTTGCGTTTTTTAATTATTAATTATTTATTTAATTATTATTTAATTATATATATATATATTTTTTTTGGGTGAATGAGTGTAGTCTGACTTTTTTCTAGATTCCTGGTAGTTCTTTAGACATAAATGTCTTGGGAATAACCACAGCTTCAATTTTGTTCCAGTGCCTGTTGGTGCGGGTTCATTGTTACTGACCATTAAATGTCACTGTAGTCTATTAAAATGTTAAAACTTAAAAATATTATAAATGTAAAAAAAATCTTTAGCTTAGTGTTACTGTTATTTTTTATTTTTATTTTTTGCCATGCTTCACATGACGATGAATCGGACAGAAAATGTGAAAATAGTGCTTTAGTGTTTACCTGTCTTTTGTTTTTGTGAGTGTAATGGAGGACAAAATCAGCAGCAACAGTTGATATGGTGTGACACCCCATTCTTTTCCTTGCTATAAAAAAAGAAAAAAAGAAAAGAAAAATAGCTGTTGTTCACTTTATAATATCTCAAAATTTGTGAAAATTGCACCTAATTGTGAAAAGATAAAACCAAAAAGTTTATTAATTTAAAAGGTTAAACAATATTTTTTTTACTGTCCAAAAATAATATTGTGGACAGTAATTTGAATTACAATTAATATGACAATATACACAAAACGATAACAAGTCACACAAACTAAATAAATAAATCCAATTTATATTTTTTTATATATCTGCTGTCACATAGTTTATCAATTTACTCTTATTTATGTGCTGCATATTGATTCATCATAGCTGGTTCAGTAAAATCCAGTTGCCACCTGCAGGCTGTATGAGTTCCATATTACTCTATAGTGATGTTTTTTTTTCTTAAATATTTAAGCCACTGATGAAGTCTCTTGCATGTAAAAATATATCATACTCCCTTTAAATACCACAAGGTCACCTCATTATTTATTATTATTGTTTTTGTTGTTGATTAGTTTAATACGATGAACACAGGTGGGAAATGGTTAAAGTAGGAACAGGTTTAGGTTAGCAGTGTAATTATAGATGTAACTACAGAAATAATAATTAAAAAATCTGATTACAGTGTTTAAATATAAATATAAAATATAAAAAAATACATTGTACACAAATGCATTGTATTAAATGGTTAATTTCAATTGAAATACATAGTTATGGACACAATACAAAGTTGGTCCATGTGTTATCACTTAAAAGCCATAAACTCTCTACACCAGTCAAAGCAGTTAGGTCCTAAAATGTCTATGATTGCAGAAAATCTGGAAATTAATGAATATGATGGTCTATAGTTCCTTTACTAAGGTTATTGGAGTTTCCCAGTCATGGCAACTGAGCTTCTGGTGCACCCCTGCTGATCTTTTTCTCTCCCTAAACACCTCCCCCCCATACCCCCCATCCCACGGCTGCCCTCCGTCTCTCTCTTTCTCTCTCTGTAATCCTCTTACATTAAGCCACAAGAGGCGGAGCAAGTCTCTCTCTATGTGTTTAGTTGCTCTGGGGTTTATTCTGAGAGGAGCAATGCAAGCAGTCACTGTGGAAATGCAGCAGAACAGAGTCATAATGTCTATAAAGGTGGATGTATTGATGTGCAGAGAGTGACAGATGTCATGTCTTATCTCAGGTGCTCAGAAGCGGCGCTTTTACTCTTCACATTTGTGCAACTCACTGGAGGTACAGTTTCATCTTTACCATTTCACTCTGTACTCTATTAAATGTTTTTAGACGAACAGTGGAAAAATATTTGTATATTTAAGTAAAGCGGTACATAACTAACTGTAAATAAAGCTGGGTTCATAGTCATAATAATATGTTGCGTAATCTGCTTACTGTATTATGGTGACGTTACACTGCTGTGAACTTAATGACCACCTCATTCTGCTATGATTATGCTTAACTTACTTTTTTTAGATGGACTCTGAGCATTATGTAACAAACTGGTTAAAGTCAAAAGATTAGACCAGTGCTTGGTGAAACAGGTGTTCACAGGTGCCTTCAGACCACTTAAAAGCACAGACTTGAGTGCTTACTTCAGAAAACACATCTCTAAAGGCTAATTTACACTGTACCAACAGACACTTACCAAGAGCACTTGTTTTTTACTGACTGAACATGTTCAAACTGTATGATGAAGTGATGTTGTGTAATCGGGTGAGTATCTGTATTGGTTGGCATCTGTTGGTGCAGTGTGAATTAGTTCTAAAAAAGCCTTTACTTTTCAAAGACATGAGTAAATGGCCAATTACAGTATGATATTTTCATTTTAGTTCAGCTTTGTAGGAAGGGGCGGAAATAAATGTTCAATATAAGTTTGCAGTTGTTTCATTGTAGGTTGTCATAAAAATGCATTCATATATCTTGTTTGCTTACCTTTTGCAGTTTGCCAAGCCCTAAGGGGCATTTTAAATTTGACAAACTGTCCAGGAGTGTCAAATAGATAGTTTTGTACCCTGGTTAACAGACAAAAAGGTTGCCTGTTGAAAACTGTATTTTGATGGGCAGGGTTGACCAGCTGACTGGATGATCTATACTGTATTTTAATCAGCTGAATTTATTCATGCTGAGATTATTATCCATAGATTCAAAATATTTCTCAAAAGGGCTGAATTAATTGGAAATTCCACAAAATTGGTCACAGAAAGCATTGGTATCCAGCTATTTGTTGTTTTAATCATGTTTGGATAGCAGAAGCAGTGCATCTGTTGCCAAAGGCTTGTGAGGTTTTCTCAATAATCTTAACAACAAATTCAGAGACTGTCAGAATAAAATATAATAAAAAGGAATATTGAAAATTGAAAAAAAATTGACTTCATGTGCCATGTAAAGGGCATGTCTAATGCTTTTGGTCAAAGTATTAAGAAGTTACTTTATACTGTGCTCTGCTGAATCTTATCATGGGTTATCTGTCTATGAAGTATACTAAGATTCATTTCAATATGCCAAAGCATTGTGGAGACAAAGCCTAATTTTTTTTTAATTTGTTAAAGAATTAAAAGAGAATGATATGTTCTATGAAAAAGACTTCATACTTTTTTGGAAGCATTCTCTGAGCGTGACCTGACTCAATTTTCATAAAAAAGAGGACAAACTGTCTAGTTTGAAAACAGGTTTTTAAGGATTAAAAAAATGTTTATAAAAATGACATCATATGGTACATTTGACTTGGTGTACTGACTGCACTGTATTTTATGTATGAACATAAAAGGTTTTATATGTATTATTTTTATTTTAAAATCAATATTAAACCATTTTACTTGATATGGTTAGGTTATGGTTATTAACTGCCAACTCGTCAACTTGTATGCTTCTAACTTTCCTATCAACAGTTTTATAGGCTGCCATAGACATAACAATAGGTGCGTACAGAACTTCTGTGCTTAAACTCTAATTTGAGCTTTTATAGATACAAAAAAACATTTTACATTGTCAAAGCCCTTTTAAATGGTCACATCATGAACCTTGTGTTCATACTTAGATTCTTATAGGATACACTGTATCTCTTGATTTGTCCTGCCTTATTTGCCCAAACCCAGACTTACATAACAGAATAATAATTAGTTCAAGTGATCAAGACCAAAACTATCATGACCATGGCTTTTAGCTAAATGGTTAGTGATATGAATTTGGTTCTTGGTAGTTGTTTTAATGCCTTTTTAGATATCAGAGCTACAGAGAAATACAGATCTGTGAATGTTAACTTCAGAGTACAATTATATGCTGCTGTTGTCACATACTGAACAGTAGCTAGAGTTATTATGTGCAAATGTTTGAAATATCCGCCCCTTTTAGTTTTGTGAACATATTTAAGATAGCATCATCAGATTTATGAGCTTGTTTTCAAGAGTTTGAGCTTGTTTTTAAGAGTTTTTCACGTTTTTTTTTTTTTGGAGAAAAAGCAGCTTCAGTTAGATGGGGTGGTTGCATTTGTGCTGTATTTGACATCCCTTTGATGACCAAATTGGTTATTGAAAAAATGTAGTGTTTGCATTCTGAAAGACTATATGAAAGTAACAGTTTTTGTCACTTTGTAGCTTAAAGTGTCTTTGCACTTTAACGATTGTATTATAAATAAATACATCTATATTAGGGATAGTATATATGTTTTTCTTTTACAGTTATTAAGAATTATATTATATCAGTCTTCCTAGATTACATTTATAAAGTTTCAATTGAAAATAAAGGCATCAGAAAGAGGCATACACAGATATACAGCCATGCAGGTGTGTTACAGACAGCCTTAGATTATAGTAAGCTGCATTATAGAGCTGCAGTCTGAGAGTAAGAACCTGCTTACATAACCTAAAAACCTCCTGTCACACAGCACAAATAGCAACCGGCCATGGGTTCTAAAAATATAGGTTAACAAGATTACTTATGTATTCCACTGGTTTATTTAAGGTTGTTTGTTGTTAGGCAATATCAAGACAAAAGACAACAATGATAGAAAGAGTCTCTTTGTACTCACTGATTATGGTGCTTGGGTGTTGGGCACAATGCCAAGTGATTTAAAATCACCTCATTATTTATAGGTGCAACTGGAGTATTTGTTTTTAAGTATAAAAAAACCCAAAATATAATTCTCATTAAATGCAACAAAAATGTTACACATTTCTGAACACATTTTTCCCTCTTTGCTGCTGGGGTTGTGTCAGTATACTTTTTTGATTGTTTGTTTGTTTGTTTGTTTGTTTTATTATTTAATTCTTGGCCAAGTCATAGTTTTCACTATATTTAGAAACTCTTGTCTGATTTTGGCAGTGTGGTTTGCATTGTTATCATGCTGAAATAATCTTCTTCTACCAAGCTTCTGCAGACTGGGAGTCATCTTTTCAGTCAGTAAAAATCTTAATATAAATCAGTTATTCATAAAATGTGGCTAATTATCTAAGAGTCAATTACAGACGAACACTATCTAACTGACTCATGACACAAAAGTTTTATTGAAGACAATGAATGATCATTGACAGCAGGCTAAAATATTTTAGTGAACCTGAAATAATTTTAGCAGATGTGACTGATTGAAAGCTCCCTCTGCTATAATGTTACTCAGTCAGGTTGTATTTTTGATAAAAGCATATATGTAGAAATTATTATTCTTTCTAAATGTTATGTATTCTGTGACTAAAAAAATAAATCGAAACTGATGCGAAAGAATATGTTAGTATGAAAGCTTTAGTTCTCTTTCTTTTGTGTAATAACGTTAAGTGCCATTTTATTTCTGTGTGACTAATTTTCAATTCTTACAAATTGATTTATTAGCATCAATGTGTAACTTCATATTGTAAAACTGGTAAAACATTGATGATTTTGGATTTAAACAACAAAAATGCAAACAAATGGTTGTTTTTATGTGCTCACCAGTTACAGTGATTTATTTCTGATAAATCTTGTTGTCATTGCTGAGTTGATGAAATATGGTTGTATTGATGAAATGGTTGCATGGCATGTAAAGGGATGGTTTAACAGCTTCTTGCATAACGGTGGAAATGCAATGTGTTTTTGGCCTTGGTGTTACTGAACTGGGGTTATTAGCCCCAGGGGCATCATGCACTCATTATTTTTGAAGTGACACGAGTATGATGTATATCATGAAATGTCTCGATTTTTAGTTGATCTATATTGGGTGCTTTAGTTGATCTAAAGTTAATGTAAATTTATAACACTTTCATTTTACATGAAGAGAGCAAAGAACATTTACATTATCAAAGAACATTTTCACTGACCGTCTAGAGCACTCTCAAAAACTCCCATAAAAAGGCTGTTTACACTGTAAAAATGAATATATTACTTGCAAATTCAAACACACATCTGCATATTGTTGTTTCTAACTAAATAACTTGCAGGAAGAGGTATACAGTCAGCGATCATAAGGGAAATTTGGCATTTTAGCAATGACTCACCTGAACACATCTGATTGCCAGTGAACACAGTATGTGAGTTATTTTGTATTGTGTATTTTGTTGTAAGTGTGACTTCATGTAGCACCAGGTCCAGTTGAAACGTTGTCTCATTTCACTATGTACTGCACAGCTTTATGTAGTTGAAATGACAATAAAAAGCCACTTGACTTGACACTTGACTTGAACACAAGTTTGAATTTAGCAGCTAATGTTATGATGCCTGATGATTTTGCAACTTGTTGAGATTCTTCTTAAGTTGGAATAAACAGTTGATCACGACTCTGTTCTTGCCATATGATGCCTCATATAAGAGAATATGTATATAATCACTCTTTAGATTGATCCACTCAGGAGGTATCCTTTGTGCATCTCCTGCATCTTTTAAATTGTATATCTCTACCTGGTAGGCTGCGGCTTGTGGATCTCTGGCTAACCACTACTCTTATTCTTGTAAGACAGGGCAGTGGTATTTAAGGAGGCTGATACAATCTTAACAAAGGTGTGGCACATCTAGTTGCATTCTCTTAACTTGTCTGCACAAGCAGTCTGAAGTAGCTGTGAAACTGTACTGGCTGGGAAGATGATTCGTAATGTATTGAGTAGTAAGTACTTAGTTGTTTAACGAAGGTGGTTCTTGATGGTGGCAGTGCTGTTCAACTCTGCAAAGGATGAGTGGTTGGATGTCTTTATTGTGTGGAAATTATGTAATTGCTGGAATTATCTGACTGTATCTTCTTAGTTTCTAAAGGTAATAAGTCTCTAAGTAGTAGTCGCCGTTTCTTAACAATACCGTTACAGATCTTCAGCAAAACTTGTCAGTTGCTGGTGAACAGATATGTGTACAGCATATCTATGGTAGTGTTCACCAAGCAACTCTAAGAAAGTCAGATGATTTTTAACTTTATGCAGGGGGCATACAGGTGTCTGCGATTACTCTCGCAGAGCATTACGTCAGTACATAATGTATTTTAATGCAGCCAAATTCTCAATAGAACTGTTTTTATACACTAATGTATTTTTAAGTTTCTGTAGTCAGAAAATTAATGAATATGCAATGTGGCCCATTATTTCACCTACTAGCTCTTCCTTACAAGATTTTAATCTGGATTAAAATCCTGATTTATAACTGAGTTGTTGTCTAATGAAATCAAATACACATAAGAAATAGACAATGACTATCCTATGATTTTGGCTATATTAACATGTAAAATTAGAGTTAGAAGCAACGTAATAAATAAATATGTGAACTGTAAGCTCTGCTCCTCTCAGCCACTTGCTGAACAGAGCAGACACAAGCAGACACACAGAGGTGTGTGCACACTGGGAAAATGCTTGCGCTCTCATGGCAATACCAGTCAGTCACTGAGATTTACCAAGGTTTGTCCAAGAAGTCACTAAATTTGTCACTAGTTGCTTTTTTGTAAAAAAAAGAAAAAGATTGTCTTTTTTGCCATAATTTATATAGCATTTTTTTTTACAAAATATATTCAGTATTACAGTATTAAAATAGTGTGCCATTCTCCTCTGGCGAAATGAAACCAACAATTTAATTCTAAATTGCAACAAAGAGAAAAATCGCCATCTTTGTGATGAGGGTTTGAGGAGATATGTCTCTGTGGCTTTTCTAGTTCATATGAAGTTTACATGGCCTGGGAATAAACAATCTAATGCCTTAAATGGTATTATTCTAATGATGTAACACGTACATTAGGAATAGTTGTCGGTTCTGGTTGACCTAATTAATCCAGCCTAACAATCCTTTAACAAATTCAAATTCTAGAAATGTGTTATTGTGTTTCAGGTAAGCCAGGCTTAAAAGCAAATAATAACATTATTACAATGATTAAAATAAAGATTTTAAATGCAATTAAATAGTTTAAAAATACTTAATAAAAAAGACATAAGTGTATTTAATCAAATGTAGCACAGTGCTCATTCAGTTAAACAGATGTGTTTTGAGTCTTCAAATGTGGTTACTGTTTCAGCATGTCTTGACCTCTGTAAACTGGTTCCAACTGCAGGGGGCATTATAGCTAAAAGCAGACTCACCTGGCTTTGAGTGAACACTTGGTGTTTCTACCTAAATTGATTCTAATGCTTTTAGTGGTTAGTTTTCTATTTGGTAAACATATTTGCAATGTTGTTAAGTCCTAGACCACTGAATGATTTATAAACATGTTTAAATAATTTAAAATAAATTATTAATGTAACTGGAACCCAGTGTAAAGATATGCTGATATTTTCTGGTTCTAGTCAGAATCTTAGCAGCAGTGTCCTGTTTGAGCTGTAGCTTTCTTTATAGTCTTTTTCTAAAGACGGAGTCAATTACAATAGTCCACACTTCTGGTGAGCTCACCCTTTTGGTGAGCATATTTTCCAAGTGTTTACTGCAAACAAAATGCAAGATTTTGTGGGTGATAATATGCTGATTTAGTAATTTGGCAGAGGGAGTCAATAGGGCAGCCATTAGGTGATTAGGTGATAATCTGTTTTACAAAACAAGCTGTAAATTGTACTGTTTAAAACTAAAAATGAATGAATGATAAAAATAATAATAAAAATATTTTTTAGCATGTAATAAAAATGTATTTATTTATTGCCAAATATCAATCTGTTCATATTTTTTTTTTAGCCTTAAAATGTGTATGTCACTTGTGTGTAAACCACACCTGTGAGACAGAGGCAGAAGGAGCATGTTGGAACTCAGTAATGCTCATAAATGGGAAGGAGGAGGCCGTGAAGTCTTGCCTGTCCCCATCAAAGCTCAAGGGTCAGGTGTTCTGCTACAGCTCCGGAAATGTATCCAAACGCAACTGCTGCTTTACAGACTTCTGCAACAATGAGACGCTACATCTCAATCCAGGTATGACAGACCATTTGCATCTTATTCATAAACTGTCTTGTTCTAAAGAGTGCTATATAGCATTCAGTATTTGTTAACGGATTTGTTTTCACTGTTAGTCTTTGTTTGCAGAACAAAAAAGTTTTTGCACTGTAAATGGAAATCATTAGCATCTTAAAACCATCATGTCTTTGTCTCTCGATAACAACACTTGTGGAGTGTTGATCCTCTTCTTCCACTATAACAAGGCTGGCTGGGTTACTATCAGATAACCGAAGGTGTGTGTATTCTAGTTAAAATACTAACAATTTTAGAGCCAAAGTAGCATAGCCACATAGCATCATTACTACATTTAGGGACTCCATTATTAGTGGTCAACCTTTATGGGTATTTTTATGTAAATGTTTATTTCCATGTGCATAAGACATATTGCTTGTGTTTCCTCCAAATTATAGTACTGGCTAAAAATGTGATTTTCCATAAACTGTTCCAGTTTTGGCCAATGAACAGTGTATTATCTGCCTCTGTTGTTGAGCAAATACATTTTCACAGTTATTAGTGCCAGAGTTTATCAGGTTGTAGGTCAAGCATTGTGAAATTTAAGAAAATGTGATGTCTGTAACATCACATGGCACAGAACTGAAATCACTGTTACCAAGATCTGAAAGGCTTTAAAACATTAGAACAGATGAAAAAAAGGTTGTTTATTTGCATGCTATTTATAGGTTGTTTTGGTGCATTCAATTCTGACTGGCAAGTTGTACAATTTCAAAACTATTAGTACTCATCTCACAACATTAAAATTAAAATTTTCAAACATTTAAGCATGTTTTTAATTGTGTTAGTACAAAATAAAATCAATGAAAGTATGCGGTCAGGTTTTGAAAGATTGACAGTGTATGATCAGTTTGGATTTTTGCATTAAAATGTACACTTTTGCCTGGCAATGTTGCCAAATATTCACACCCATCATTTTAGGGTAAAACAAAATGCAACTTTTAGTGCAATTTACCTTCCTGCTAACTGTAACTCTTAACCTAATCGTATACACATATATCCTCCACCCATCCTTTATTCAAACGTGTCCTCTCTGGGTTAGTGGAGATGCTGGAATGTATAGCAGCATATTGGGTCATACCTTGAACAGACCAAAAATCTTTTTTTTTTTTTTTTTTTTTTTACAGACAAAAAATCTAACGATAAGATGAAGTGCAGAATGACGTCGTTAAAGTTTTTAATCTATAATAGTGCTAGAGATTGCCCCTGATTTTCAAGTGCAGATATATTTTAAAGTTATTCAGGAGCACACTATACATTCTCAAATGTTTTTATAAAAGTTGTTAGTTAAAAGGGTATAAAAAGGTATACACTTTTATATCGTATTTACCTCTAAAAGGTGTGTATTTTACTCATAGGTTTATGCCAGTATCTAAAGTGTACATTTTACTACCTAAATGATACAGTACCCAATGATATAGTATCTTTTAAAAATGAGACAGCTTTTCCATGTGATAAATTATGTGTGCAGATAGTCTGATGGTTGAGCTGCTGATAGATGTGTTCTTTAATTGATTCGATAGCACAGTGCTTTTCACTTAATCTAAAACATATTTGTTTCACTCTTATGAATATATCATTCAGCATTGATTAGCATGCCTAAAGTATGAGCAATAGTAATAGTGATCTTTCTTTTCTTTAGCAGACACCACTAAATATCAATATGATTTTATGAATTACTGAATGCTTAAAGGCCTATGAGATTTAATTTGAAACTGTCTGGCACTTTTTAGTCCTGTAGGCAGCTGAGCACCTCTCTGAAAAATGTGCTGACGTCCTCTGCTCTCCATTTATCTCTGCAGATACTGAAGTTTCTTTCATTGGCTAAAAGCCATTTGTGTTCCAAGTGTACTGTCTACCCGCTGTTTTAGTAAACAGGGGAGGCAATGGAAAATGTGTTATGAAATACCTAAAGACACAAATACACTTAATTAGAAGATGGGTCAGCTTCTAAAAGCAACTTATTTATTACCTTTTTTCCCTTTTTTGCTGCATTAATAGGAAGAAAATTGCAACAATATAGGCAAAGTTTTAAGTTTAAAGTTCAACCAAAGGGAATGCTAATCATTATAATGGTGCTAATAATTATAATGGGGAAAAAAGAAAACATTTTAGAAAAATCGTGGCTTAAGTGATATTCTCTAAAATATTCTGGTTGTATTGAAAATTCAACATTGAAGATGACTTTGTGAAATGAGTGAATTCAACTAGTGAAAGATAACAGAAATGTAAGGTAAACTATTGGACTTTAAAGTTTTAATACATTTTAGATGTGTTTTTGCTGAAAACAATAATGTATTTGTGTTGTTCAGAACTGAATCTTAGTTTTCTCACTCACTCTCTGTCTCAAGGACAGCAGCTAAAAGTTATCTCTTATTATTTATCATATCTCACACCTGCAATAGACGTGTTTCTAGTAAATAATTAATAATTAAATTTTACTACTAATAATAATAAGTGTTGAGTGTAAATTTGAGAATTAATAATAAAAAAATATATATTTTAATTCTTTCTCTGGTGCTTTGGTGGCTGAGATGCAGAAGTTTAGATGATGATCAGTGTCTTTCAATGTTTGGCCTGACTGGAAGGAGTTCAGATTTCACATTCAGTCCATTTCGCAAACAGTTGTCTCACTTTTCTCCCCTAAGCTTCTGACACTGAAGCCGATGGTGTCATCAGATGGGGTCATAGTGGTCTGGGATGGACAGGCCATATGTTGCTTTTGCCAAAGCTGTCAAAAATATTTAGTTATAATTTTATTGTACTGGCCTGTCTGTCTTTCTATTTGAAAGACTGTGATGAACAGCACGTTCCAGACCCCTCTCTTACTGCAAAAGTGGAGAAAGGTTTGCTATAATTGATTGGATCTTGGTGGACTAGTGCAGCAGCTTTTAATTTTTTTTTTTTTAAGAGCAACCTTTTTTCTTTTTAAATCCACACGACCCGTATATGCAATCATTTTGATGCAAAAGAACACAAATATATGACATCACAGCTTTGACATCAGAGACCAGGAAGGGCTGCCCACAGTGCATGTTTAATTTCAGCTGACTACATAAAATTGAATAACGCATTTCTATGGACAAAATGAATTTATAATAGTGGAGGAAACGGAATGGGATGCTGCGGAGGAAGCAACCCAAATAATGGGAATTCTATATTTTAAACTTTAAACTAATGCATTAGTGTAATGACTTGCCCTGTTAGCCCCTGACAGATTGTAGGTTCATCTTCAGTGCAAAAAAAAATTAAAATCAGTTTAGGATTATATCCTTATGTTTAAATGTCACAAATTTACGTGAGCATTTACATTTTTGCATAAAGGTCTGTCCTAATGTAAATCTTTACTGAATAAGCACTGCTGCTTGCACATGCATGTCAACAACACAGTAGACAGGAGCCAGCGCAAAAACATTCATTTACTTCTCTGTGTTGACCTGATCATCAGTCTCTCTTTTGTGTTTTACAATCTGCTACATGTAGACAACTTCATTTTAATAACAAATTCCAAATTAAAAAAATATCTAATCATAATCTATGACAGAAATATAAATATAAACTAATTTAGTGGTTAGTTTTATAAAATCCAGGGAAACAATTTTATTTACAAAAAAGTGGAGGACTAAATCTGGTAGAATGTACTGCATAGAAAAGGGGAAGATATAATGATGTGTGATGTATTAATCACACATGTGATGTATTGTATCTGCGCTGTGCTATATTGAGCATATCTCTTGATAGCTTTAAATCTCTTATTAAGTGTTCAGGGAGTTTAATTGTTTTGACTGTAGTAACTGAACGCGGCAGCACAGTTTGAATGCTGATTAGAGGACAGACAGCCGCAGCTGAGAGAAGAGTTTGTGTACTTGAAGTTAATGACTTAAATATTCATCTGTACCTCACCTTGAGTTATGGAACAGCTTTTGAACACCTGAAATATATATAGTGCACGAAAACTTTATGGTGCTTTATAATGTTTTTGTGCCTTTTGTGAGGCTCGACAACAACACAGAATATTATACGCATTACAGACAATATCAAATTTTGAATTGGTTTCGTCTAATTGATACCCTATCCACAGAAAATGACTGTATCGGTCCCGATACTGATTCTGAGTATCGTATTGATGCATCCCCAAACAGTTGTTGGCTATTTCTAGCAATATAATTATTGCTCGTAAAAAATAGTCACTCACTTTATAGTGGTTTTTTCAGATACCCAATTACAGTAAAAAATTCCACAAACAATTCCAGCAAGAATGTGTTGTTATGAAATGCATTGGTAAGCACTGTTTTCATAGCATATAGTTGAGACATTTGTTTGAAGGATATTGCACAAAATCTGTTTTTTTGTAAACAAAAAAAAGAAAAAGAAAATCTGTTTAATAGAAAAAATAATCAGCCAACTAAGCAATTATCGAAATAATTGTAAATTACTTGACCTCTGTTAGGGGGAACAGCTCTGTGGATGTATGTGTCCATGCAGTTTCTATGAGTCTGGCTCCCTGAACGGAGGAGGACTGAAGATCTGCAGCACGATTGGCTGTGTTGTGACTAAGGGGACTTTTGGGATGTACCCCGCACAAGGGTACAAAAACACTTGGGCCAGAATGGGTCACTGAGAGGGCCTGTAAATTTACCCAACAAAAGAGAAATACGTTATTTATCATGAGATGGTGATCTGAAATTGCCTCAATTTAAATTGAGATGCCCAGGAAGGTGATCTGGGAGAAAGTGTTTCAGTGTTCAAAATATGACCAGCATCTCCAGGCAGTTGATATGCCATGTGAGAAAAAAAATGGAATGGGTCTACTTTGAGTACTCATGATTTAAAATGGCAGCTGTCAAAACTCTCTTTCTCTCACACACACGAATTGGCTCTACCATGTCATGCATCATTTTATGGTATATATGTACTTCAGATGGCCACCTCTCTCCACAAGTGTTGTGTATTGATTCAGCACTATATCCATCCTGGGTTTTTGAAAATGTATAGTTACATAATTTTACATGGTTCTCAAATTTCAAAACCATATTAAAACATTGCATGAGATGACCAACATATATGTATGTGTGTGTATTTGGTATAGAGCCACCACCTGAGGGGTCTGGGTGGAGTCAGCTGGAACTAGCAGCTGTAATTCTTGTGCCATCGTGCCTGGTGTGTGTAGGTGTCATTCTGGGAATGTGTGCCGTACAAAACCTGCGGTGCAACCACATAAAAGCCCACAAACAAGATCCAGAGGAACCCCTGGATGACCAGACTCTGGTGTCACCTGACAAATGCCTAAAAGAGCTAATCTATGACATGAGCACCTCTGGCTCAGGATCAGGTAAGAGCTGTCTGTGCTCATCAAAACAAACAAACACACAAAAAAAGACAATTGTCAAATGTTACTAAGCTTATATTTTTAATCTTTTAACTCACCGCTTACATAATATTCTTTTAGGATTGCCCCTATTGGTCCAGAGAACGATTGCTCGAACAATTGTCCTGCAGGAGAGTATTGGGAAGGGCCGCTTTGGGGAAGTGTGGAGAGGCAAGTGGAGGGGGGAGGACGTCGCTGTGAAGATCTTCTCTTCACGAGATGAGCGTTCCTGGTTTCGTGAGGCTGAGATTTATCAGACCATCATGCTACGTCATGAGAATATTTTGGGTTTTATCGCTGCTGATAACAAAGGTATTACATTACAATACAAGATGTTTATTTTTTTATTTTTTGCATACCTTTATTGCATTTGTTAAATAAGTTAATTATTATCATACAAATTTCCATATGATTATTGTAATACAAAATTTGTGTAAGATTTTATCACAGGAATTTCCTTTCATTGGTTTACTTGATGATGCTTCAATAGGTGATCCTATGGTCAATGTCATATTCACATGTCAAGCATATTCTTTTTTTTATCCTGTCATAAGTTTGTTGGTCATTGTTACTCACGTTGTGAAGGCAACTCTCAAACTCAGTTGGATGAGCAATTCTTGGCTGGCACTTTGCAAACACTTGCTCCATGCCGATTGGTCTTGTGCCAGGATTTCCCAGGAGGTGATCAGGGTGGATAGCACTACTGCCTGATAGAGCTTTGTAACAAGGCTAATTCTATGGCAATCCCACACATTGGTCCAAATGCAGAGTCTGGAAGTGAGTGCTGCCCAGATCAAATCAAATTCAAATTCAAATTTTATTTGTCACATACACATACATACATGGTACGACATGCAGTGAAATGTTCTTTACAACCGTCCAGCATCAAAATAGAAACAAAATTTAAATGTATATATAAATATAAAATATAAGAAATATATATAAAAAGAAGTGTGCAAAGTAGAATATAAAAATAAAATAAAATAGAATATAAATATAAAGTATAAGATATAAAGTGTAAAGTGTAAGTGTAAAGTGGCTGTGCAATGTCCAGTGCAAAGTGGCTAGTGCAATTGTCCAAATGTAAGTGGCGAGTATCTGGGAAAGAGGGGTGCACATGGGAATTCCGGTATTTAGGTGCTGGGTGTTCTCTGGTTCAGACTCCGAATGGCCTGGAAGAAGCTCCTCCTCATTCTCTCTGTGTTTGCCTTCAGGGAACGAAAGCGCTTTCCTGAACGCAGCATAGAAAAGAGTCCATTGTTGGGATGACTGAGGTCTTCCACGATCTTCCTGGCCCTGGTACAGCACCGCTTGTTGTAGATGTGCTGCAGCACAGGAGCTCAGTGCGGATGGTGCGCTCAGCTGACCGCACCACCCTCTGAAGGGCTCGCCTGTCCTGCATGGTGCTGTTTCCAAACCAGGAGGTGATGTTTCCCGTCAGGACACTCTCGATGGTGCAGGTGTAAAAGTTCCTGAGCACCTGAGATGGGAGTCTGAAGTCCCTTAAGCGCCTCAGATGGTATAGACGCTGCCGGGCCTTCTTCACCAGGGTGTTGATGTGACAGGACCAAGACAGGTCCTGCGTGATGTGAACACCCAGGTACCGAAACTGTCCACTCTCTCCACTGGGGTCCCGTCGATCTTGATGGGATGGTAAGAGCGCACCTGCTTCGTGCTGAAGTCCACTATTAACTCCTTTGTTTTGCTGACGCTCAGGAGAAGATTGTTCTCCTGACACCATCTCTCCAGGTTGTTGATCTCCTGAAGGTAGGCCATCTCATCGTTGTTGGAGATCAGGCCCACCACGACAGTGTCGCCAGCAAATTTAATGATGGTGGTGGAGTTTGTAGTGGCCACACAGTCATGTGTGTACAGCGAGTACAGCAGGGGGCTCAGAACACAACCCTGAGGGGCTCCAGTGCTGAGAGTGAGGGAGGATGAGGTGTGTTTTTCCCATCCGTGACGGCTTGTGGTCTGTCGGTCAGGAAGTTGGTGATCCAGTGACGCAGGGATGGGCTGAGTCCCAGGACCTCCAACTTCGAGGTGAGCGTGGAGGGAACTATGGTGTTGAACGCTGAACTATAGTCCACTTAACAGCATTTTCACATAGTTCCCTTCCTAAAATCCAGGTGGCTTGTGGTTGTGTGGAGGAGGTGTGTGATGGCATCCTCCGTAGACCGGTTTTGGCGGTAAGCAAACTGAAGTGGGTCGAGTGTGTCCGGTAGTGATGCGGTGATGAAGTCTCTGACGAGTCTCTCAAGCACTTCATCACTACAGACGCCAGAGCTACAGGGCGGTAATCATTAAGGCAAGATGGTTGAGGTTTCTTCGGCACAGGAACAATGATGGACTCTTTGAAACACGAGGGGACTACAGACTGTTTCAGGGAAAGATTAAATATCTCAGTGAACACGGTGCTAGCTGGTCAGCACAGGCTCTCAGAACCCGACCTGTGATGCCGCCAGGTCCTGCTGCCTTCCTGGTGTTCACTCTCCTGAATGCCCTCCTTACGCCGTGGTTCAAATGGTGAACGCGATTTCCTCTCCGGCTCTCTCGGCGCATGCGTGCTTTTCATCATAGCGGCGCTAGCGTGATTAGCTGCAGCCTCAAACGAGCATAAAGGTGTTTAGCTCGTCTGCCAGAGAAGCATCCGCGCTCTCCACTCTGGAGGTTGGCGCTTTATAGTCCGTGATGTTTCTCAGTCCCTGCCAAAGGCTCCTAGAGTCACTGTGTTGAAACTGTGACTCAAGTTTCTCCCGTAGCGCCTCTTTGCCTCCTTTACGCGCTTCTGCGACGCTGTACGACGCAGCCTTGTATTCAGACATATCCCCGCTGACAATCCCCCGATTATAGGCTGCGGAGCGGATCTCAGAGAGTCGCGGATAGTTTTGTCTACCCACGGCTTCTGGTTGGGAAACGCCCTGATGACGGTTTTCTACCGTGTCATCCGCTAGTTTCCCGATGAATCCCACCACCGCCTCCGTGAACACGTTGGACGCCCTCGGAGCTACACCTGAACATGGCCCAGTCTGCGCTATCCAAAGCGCCCTGCAGAGCGGCCATCAATGGTCAGACCAGCGTGACACCTCCTCTGTACCGGGCTTCCTGTTTCAGCCTCTGTTTGTAAACAGGTACGAGGAAAATGGCGGCATGGTCCGATTTACCAAACGGTGGGCATGATTTTGCCTTGTAGCTCTCTCTGAAGGGTGTGTAACAGTGATCCAGTGTCCTTTCGCCCCTGGTGGGGCAGGTGATGTGCTGGTGAAAGTTCGGCAGTGCGCGCTTGAGGTTTGCACTGTTAAAATCCCCAGCACAATGAGTGCAAGCGCCCCGGTGCTGTGTCTGGTGTGTTGTGAGGTGGTCGTGTAAATCCCATATTGCAGCGTCCGTGTCCGCTGAGGTGGAATATAAACGGCGCTGACTATGACCGAGCTGAATTCCGTGGAAGATAGAAAGGGCGACATTTGATGGTCAGAAGTTCCAGGTTTGGTGTGCAGGAGCGTGAGAGAGGAACAACGCCGCGCGCTGTCGCACCAGCGGTTGTTCACCATCAGACACACTCCACCTCCCGTGTCTTCCCCGACTCCATTGTTCTGTCCATGCGGTAAACGGAGAAAAACTCGGCCGGTTGTATGGCGTGGTCCGGTACCGCTGGGTTCAGCCATGTCTCGGTGAAGCAGAGGAGGTTGCAGTCCCGAATGTCTCTCTGGAACTTGATCCTTGCCCTGAGGTCATCGAGCTTGTTTTCCAGAGACTGGACGTTGGCTAACAGGACACTAGGTAGTGGAGCGCGGTGTGAGCGTGCCCTCAACCTGTTCCTGACGCCGGCTCGTTTCCCTCGTGGACGCCGGTGTGGGTCGCGTCCTTTTGTCTTCGTCAGGATCTCGCTCGGCCGGCATGGGTCCGGGTTTAAAAACGGCGAAAGTTGGGTGCATTGTACACCAATAGATATAAGAGTGGCTCGGTCGTATGTAATAATAGCCATCTTATATAAAGAAAACCGCGCAGACTGTCTAAAATACTAACAATTAAAAGAAAAACTAAAAGTTTTGCAGGAGCGGTCGTGACGGCAGCCGAACTCAACGGCGCCATCTTGGTTTCATCATGTGATGTGTAATTTGGTCTACTGCATGTAGCTTTTATTTCTTCACTGAGCTTTGGATGGTTGGCTCTTGGTGTTGGCTTTTGGAGCTGACTGGTGCATCACTTTGGTTTTCTTTGTGTTGATGAGGAGGCCAAAGTTGTTCCATGCTTCTGTGAATTTGTCCATGCTGGCTTGCATTTCCTGCTCTGATCCAGTATTAAGAGCACAGTCGTCAGCAAAGAGGAGGTCTTATAGCACAGTCTCTTTTATCTTGGTGACAGCCTGGAGTCTTTGCTGCTTGAACAGTTTCCCATTGTTCCTTTTGTCTCAGGCTGACTCCCAAGGAACTGTTCTGAATGGTATCTGACAGCATGGCTGAAAACATCATGCTGAACAGGGTCGGTGCCAGCACACACCCTTGCTTGATGCTGTTTTTGCTGAATCTTCTCTATCATTCAGAACACGAGGCTTTCACAACTGACAGTTTTAAAAGCCTTGGTGAGATCCACAAAAATGGTGTACAACCTCTTTGCGGAGGCCACAATGTGTCTCGAGTAATAGACCCTGTTCCAGGTGGTCAGTCAGGTGCTTCTACAACACTTGTGCAAGTATCTTGCCTGTGATGTCAAGTAGCCTATCGATGTGCTTCACAGATGAGAGTATATCACTACTAGGGAGATATTCATAAAACTTGTGCTTTTCTTCATTCGGTTTCATCACCGGTTTCACATGGTTTCATCCGGTTTCATCACCACACCAGAACAATGTGGTGCCACCACCTGTTTCTGTGAGCTGACCTTCATTGGCAAGACGAGTTTCACAAAGGGCCACAATATCCATTTTTATTTATATAGCGCTTTTAACAACACAGGTTGCATCAAAGCACTGTACAGTATAATGACAGGGATGTATAATGTCACCTTTTCTAGCCCCTTTCTCCTACTACGGAGGTGAGCAGTGAGAGGGCAGCTCAGTCACTCAGATGGACAACCATTACACTTTAATTTCTTGCCTATCACCACAGGACTTTGTGGTTTTACGGGAGCTGGAGAATGTTAAGATGTCAAGACTTGCACGTGAGGGAGACTCCGTCTTGCTCCAATGGCAGGACAAAATGACGAGAGTGACATTTCTTGGAAATGGGCTGTAGTCACAGAGGTTTGTCCCCAACCAAAAGGACATCCTTTGTGTCTTGCTGTTGCTCTCAGCGCCCAGCACTTAACCTCCAGTTCAACTACAGCTGTGTCAGATAGTGTAAATGACTTAGTGTGCGTGTGTGTGTGTGCATCAGATCTGGTGATCTGTCGACGGGCGCATCTAGGTTTTCTGGTCTCTGATGAACATAAAGGTGCTGATCCACCATCTAGTCTGGATACAAACTGTGAAAACAGATTGAGAAAGAAACAGGACTAATATTAGCGAGATGCCATTCTTTTTACAATGTCACAAGTACATCGTATTTTAGAGTAGTGCGGTTCCAGCCTAAGTAATGCAGCCTAAAAATCCTTTAACGGATTTGAATAATAAAAGGTGTGTTGGTGTGTTATGTGTAGGCTAAGTTAAAAGATGTGTGCTTTAATCTAGAAGTCAAGACAGTTGGAAATGACAAAATCGAGACAGTTGGAAATGGGCACAGAGGTTGAAAAGGACATCCTGTCTTGCTGTGCTCTCAGATACAGTACTACAGCTACTGGGAGCCACAGGTGAGAGATGAGTGACAAGTGGGGATCAAAGGTGAATGAGTTACTCAAGGGGCACGACATGCCCATACACCAGAGATGCTACCCCTCCTGCAGTGCCCCTGCTCATCTGTTTCAGCACCTGCTTGTAGGATACAGTCAATGCCTTCAAATCCCTGCAGAGTTTGGCACTGATCTGCAAGTTTATATATGTCTGCTTGTCGGGCAGATGTGGGCCTAACACACTATGAATTTGTTACAGGCAGATGTCCTTAAAGGGTTACTCCACCCCAAAATTAAAAATGTGTAATTAATAATTAAACCAGGAGGCTTGTAACTGTCCCATTACCAAACAATTAAGACTGTAAAGGTGCAGGAAAGTATGAAAGATGTTGTATGAATGCTCCATCTGTCATCAGTGGTTGAACTGTAATATTATGAAGCTACAAGAATATTTTTTGTAGGGAGAGAAAAAAAATGACTTTATAAGAAGATTTGGCACCGTAACGTCTCCAAAGAACCATTTTGGACAGCATCCAGTGTACACTATGTATGCAGTTCTGTATTAGACACAATGGAAAGTTTGGTTTGGAACGACATGGGATCAGGTGATTAATCACAACATTTTAATTTTAGGGTGGCGTAACCCTTTAAGGACATAGATTAGGTCTCTGGCTTGACAGCCAAGGCAGTCAAGTAGCTCAGGTAAGCTGCTGACTTGGTGCTATAGGCTACAAAGCACACAGCATTCTTATGGATCATTAATAATCTCAGAATTTGCTGCTTGTTAATAATTAGTAGGGTAATTGTTTGTTCTTTGAAGTAATACACTTTTCCTTTTAAGGCCATAGAAGAAATGTCTCCTTCTCAAAGGGACTTCTCATGGTAATTTCTGGTCTCAAAGAAGGATGCTCGTTTGTGTTGGATCTTGAATTTGCATCCAATATGGATACACAAAAACTTTAAACATTGTGACACTAAGGATCATTCTGTCTTAGAATTAAGCCAGAGATTTATTCATAATGGTTCATCTGAAGGATGCATATTTGTAACCCCTTAAGCTCTGCAGCATTTTTGGATTTTTTTTACAGATTTTTGCATAACTGAATTTAAAACAATGCCATACTCACATATTTTGGAGTAAATTGATAAAAATGGTCTAATTTTACAGAGAAAAGACCATATTTTAGACCAAAAGAGTTGGAAAAATTTGTTTTTTTATAGATTTTTTGTGTTCATAAGTTTAGCATTAACACATGTAAATAATGAAATTTTCAATTAAAAAGTAAACAGGGAAAAAATAATTTTATGTATATCATTGTACATTAATATTTCATTGTAGGGAGGCAAAGTGTCCTCTGGAGTATTTGCCTACTTTTGAGGGATCAGGCATGCACAAATTCAAAATCTTCCCATTTCATCATACTTTGGGCTAAATGGCTGGAAATAGTCTCATTTTACACAGAAGACCTTAAATTTTAACACATAATTCATAATTACTATTGTATTTGTTTACAATCCAATGTGATCCAACTATGTATGAAGCAAGCAGCTAGGGCACTGGGGGCATGTCCATTTTCATCCCTCATGTTTGGAAAAGCATAAGTCAATAACAGATAGGTCTAGGATATCAATCGATATCTCTTTTGAGAGCTGTGATAGGGGGCTTTTCAAATATATAGCAAATTATGTGATGACATAATCCTCGGCAACGCAAGCGTGTTAAGACTAAAGTAATAGCAAATGCACCATTCAGCTGTATCGTCTGTCTTGATTGGGACATCTGAGACACATTAAGACACATTACTTCGCCATGCAACTTCACAGAAAGTGAAGTGAATTTTTCCCCCAAATTCAGACTGTAGTAGGTTATTTTAGGTAGCATAAATGCAAAAGTGATTTATGTTTAAAGAGGGTTGAAGTTCTAAACTTCTAAATGATACCATATACTGTATGTCTAGGTCATTGTTTTACAGTATTAACGGAGGTGATTCAAGGTTTCTCTGAAGAAAGAAAGGTTCTCTTTCAGTCGGTCACTCAGAGTCACGTCGGATGACCGACGAAGTGTATCTAAATGAGCCAATTGAAGATTGGCATGCACTAATCGCATCCAGCTGCCGCTGATCACAGCGCGGGTATAAATAAGCAGCAGGTGCAGCGCATATTCAGCTTTTTGCTTCGAAGCCGAGCGTGACTGTTTTGCTCCAAAGACGATCTACGAGTGTTGGAGTACGCCGTTTCAGCGGAGGTCGTTTTCCTGCGTCGAGTGGATTGCCACAATCAGGCTGCACTACCCCCCTGTTTGTGTGCAAAGCGGCTATCCCCTGTTGCCTCAGCACTAAAAGAGGGGTGCCCCCTGGGTAGCCCAGCCTGTCCAGGCTCCTGCCAAACCTGGAGGAAATTGCAGGTGCAAGACCCTCAGACGGGCAATCCGGGGATGGAGGGAGCTGCTCTGCCGGGTGGAAAATCTTGTTCACTGCTGACCTCATGGTCAGTGCTACCCAAAACCTTGACAAGGGCAGTTTCCTCTGTCTCTGGGTCCCCAGGGAGAACGAGGAGTTGAGCGGGCCAGTTCTGCACCACACTCGCTCTCTTCTTGGGCTAATATGCAGCAGTGGGAAGACAGGGAGGACGAACCAACGGCCTACCCGCCTCACTTCTGCGTGGATGCAGGTAAGAGTTGCACACACTCCTGAGGTCCCTGCACTCCCCCTCGCTGCCCCATCGCCTGCACATTGGTGGTTCCGCTCAAGCCGCTAGTTCGGTCTCTGGATGCCTGGGTAGCTCCTGCGAACCGTTCGACTCGACAATACGATTCAGTTCACCCAGCGTCCCCCCCAAGTTCAGTGGTATCCGCTATATGTCAGTGAACGATGTGGGTGCCCCTGTCTTGTGTGTAGAGATTGCTGTCCTTCTAGCGAAGGACACGATAAAGCCGGTTCCTCCAGCAGATATGAGGTAGGGGCTTTACAGCCCATACTTCATAGTGCCCAAGAAAGGCGGTGGGTTACGACCGATCCTAGATCTGCGAGTCCTGTATCGAGCACTTCAAAGGCTACCGTTCAGGCCGTTGACACAGAAACACCTATTCAGTGCGTCCGTCCCCAGGATTGGTTTGCAGCGATCCACCTGAAGGACGTGTACTTTCATGTGTCGATTCTTCCGCGCCACTGGCCATTTCTGAGGTTCGCGTTCGAAGGTCGAGCATGTCAGTACAAAGTCCTACCCTTCGGGCTCTTCTTGTCGCTATGTGTCTTCATGAAAGTTGTGGAGGCTGCCCTTGCTCCACTGAGAGACCAAGGCGTTCGCATTCTCAACCAACTGGATGACTGGCTCATTCTAGCTCAGTCCTGGGCTCAGTTGTGCGAACACAGGGATCTGGTGCTACAGCACCTCAGCCAGTTGGGGTTTCAAGTCAACCAAGAGAAGAGCAAACTCTGTCCTGTCCAACACAGAGAATCTCTTTTCTTGGGATGGAGCTGGATTCAATTGATCAGACGGCACGCCTCACAGAGGAGCATGCCAATTCGGTGTTGAACTGCTTGAATATGCTCAAGAGCAGGACGGCGGTCCCACTGATATATTTTCAGAGGCTCCTGGGGCATATGACAGCCATGTCCGCAGTGACGCCACTGGGACTACTCCATATGAGACCGCTTCAACATTGGCTACACAATCGAGTCCCGAGGTGAGTGTGGCAATGTGGCACTCACCGGGTTCAAATAACACCGGCCAGCCCATGCTGTGGTTTCACGGATGCCTCCACCACCGGCTGGGGGGCCACGTACAATGGGCATGCAGTGTCAGGGGTTTGGACGGGCCCTCAACTGCAATGGCACATCAACTGCTTAGAGTTGCTGGCAGTACATCTCGCCCAAGGCCGTCTCAAGGACCGCCTACGAGGCCAGCGTGTACTAGTCCGCATGGACAACATACCGGCCGTTGCGTACATCAACCAACAAGGTGGTCTACGCTCCCGCCGTATGTTGCAACTAGCCCGCCACCTCCTCCTCCTATGGAGTCGGAAGTTTCTGATGTCGCTTCACGCCATTCACATTCCAGGAGTGTGCAACCAGGCAGCCGACGAGTTGTCATGAGCTGCACTACCCGGAGAATGGAGACTCCATCCCCAGATGGTTCAGCTGATTTGGGAACGTTTCGGAGCCCCTCAGGTAGACCTGTTTGCCTCTCCAAAGACTTCCCATTGCCAGTTTTTTTTTTTTCCCTGACCGAGGGAACACTCGGCACGGACGCACTGGCACACAGCCTTCGCAAGTATGTATTTCCCCTAGTGAGAGTGAGCGTTCTTGCACAGACACTGTGCAAGGTCAGGGAGGACGAGGAGCAGGTTCCGCTAATAGCACCCTACTGGCCCATGAAGACTTGGTTCCCAGAACTTGCTCCTCGCAACAGCCCCTCCTTGGCCGATTCTTCTGAGGAAGGATCTTCTGACCCTTTGGCACCCACGTCCAGACCTCTGGAAACTCCATGTCTGGTCCCTGGATGGGATGCGGAGGCTCTAGATGACCTACTTCAAGGGGTAGTTGACACCATTTCTTCGGCTAGAGTGTTTCGGTCGACGATTCGTGCCTACAGTTTGGGCCCGTGGATTCCCAGGTAACACTGAGGCCACGGCCCGGCTACGTGCCCAAGTTTCCCATTACCCCCTTCAGAGACCAGGTGGTGCCCCTGGAGGAGGCAGACCCAGCCACTGACATTGCTTGTCCCGTCCGAGCACTAAGATGCTACGTTGACCGGACACAAAGCTTCAGGACCTCAGACCAGCTCTTGTTTGTCACGGATATAGTGGACAAGCATAGTGGACGCCATTACCCTGGCCTACCAAGCAGGGTATGCCCTGCCTCCTCAGGTTGCGGGCACACTCAACAAGAAGTGTTGCATCGTCCTGAGCGTTGGCTCGTGGCGCCTCGCTGACAGATATTTGTAGAGCTGCAGGCTGGGCTGAATCCATGACAACCGGTGAGCCATGTAAAGTACCCCAAGAGGACTTTATGTGTGTATTTCCACGGCATAGCCTTAGAGCCCCGTGTTTCCCCGGCAGACCTTCTGCCCATCTAAGAGGGTTCAATCACCTCCAATTTTCCATATGCAAACTGAAATTTTGTCCATATGCGTATTCGTTCCGAGACCTCCTACGGGAAGGCTGGACTTCCGCATGTCCCTGTTCACTAGAACGTGGGACGTTCCCCAGTGTTCCAGTCTTCCAGTGTTCCAGGGTAGTGTTTACAAAAGTAGCTGGCTTCTTGTGGTCGAGCCCGGCCTACGCCGATAGACTGAGGGTGCTTGTGGGCTCCCACAGGACACTGGTAGAGGCAGCGTCCATGGCGTTTTGGTAGGGATCCCAATTCATCAGTCATCCGACGTCACTTGGAGTGACCGACTAAAAGGGAACGTCTTGGTTACGTATGTAACCCTCGTTCCCTGAAGAAGGGAACGGAGACGTCACGTCCCGTCGCGACAGTGCAAAACCTGAAAACCCGCTGTTTAATACCTGGCGCGCTGCAGCCGCAGCTGGATATACCTAGCGCATGCCAATCTTCAATTGGCTCGTTTAGATACACTCAAAGTAGATTGGTCTCTCAAAGCGAGATCCCAATTCTTCGGTCATCCGACGCGACGTCTGAGGCGTTTTCAATCGTGGTTTTGCAGGCACATAGAAGGCCTATTGCACTACAGACGTTTTGAATTAACTTGCACAGAACCTGGTGGATTTTTCTAAATCCTCCTTGACAGTTCACTCATATGCAAAATGAAATGAAATTTCTTTGAAATCTGACCCTGATTTTTAAATCTGGTTTTGAGTTCACTGTTTATTGTATCAACAATTACATAAAACACTATTAGTTTGAAATAAAGTTGGGTGTCCTTGTGCCTTGCTTTTCCAGTGCTCACTTCATCGTAAAATGTTTTGCGCTTCCTTTCTGCAAGAAACAAAATGCAGTCCATTTAGCTAGTTTTAACCTAGTTTCAAGTTCTTTTCATGCTCAGTAAGCATCGGTGTGGATGGACTGTCCTGCTTCATTTGCACCCACAGTTGCGTGTTTATTATCCTCATCAATGCTTTGATACAATCTGTGTTGTTAAAAGTGTTTAAATAAAATAAAAGTAAATAAAAGTGATTCAAGTGTTGAAATGTTGCAGCCTTACTCTCACTAAACCTGTAGGCCTTTGTCTCCAAGGTCGAGTTGCTTGTTTATTGCTAATCTGCGGTTCTATCGAGGCTGTTACAATTAACATGTTCAGTCTGTCCCTGTCTGTCACTACAGTCATCTCCAATATTTTGTTTATTCTGATTTGTAAGAACCCAGTTTGTAAAGGGAAACTTGAATTATTTAACGTCTTCATTTATTGTTTTTAGTTTTGTTGACTTTTGTGCTTTTCATCCATCATGTTATTTTTTATTTGTGGTTAATGTCATTCTCTGTATTTTGAAGTGACAAAAGCATAACGTTAGCATGCTCACATTCACATCTTACTTTTTATTAAGTTTTTTGGCCACTTAACGTGATTTCAGCAAAACATCACTCGTTGAACTCAGTTTAATTACTCTATTTAACAAGTCAGTGTATTTTGTAATGTTATGTAACATTGTTCACATTGTTGTTTATTTTATATAGTTTTTGAGAGAGCTCTGTAGACATATTTGGTACTCAGCTAAGTTAATGTATGCATTACAGCTGAAACTGCTGTAATTCTGATACTGTAATTACTGTAATTAATTAGAAGTCCAAACAACAATCACCTGATCTTTTCCTTTCTTATATAATCTGTGATTATTGTCTCTCACCTAGTGTTTGTAAGCATGGCAAATTTGATACTGCTTGAAGACATTGCGGTGGGTTTGTGGGCATCTTTATAGAGCTCACAGATATGTTTGCTGAGAGTGATGAATGGTTGTTAAGTTTATGCCAGTGGATACACTTTTATATAGCACATTTTTCTGGCTTCCACCTCTGCTCAAACCAGCACTTCCAGACCTATTGTTTTTTCAGTAAATGCCACCTGCTGTTTGGATGAACATTTATTTTGTAGCGTGTGTACCGTAATCATTTCCAACATTATAAAACTTCTAGCAAGTAGCAAAATCAGACATATAGGTTATTCATTTTATTAAAGCGATTCCTGAAAATTACCAGGTTTAAATCAATGTGACATCTTATTACACCAACAAACTTATATATTATTTTAGTGTTTAATTATAGTTTAGATAGATAGTTTAATAAAATAAGCAGTGAATTTAGTTTTTTTGTAGTGCATAACCTATTATGTCTAGCTTAGTGTTTGATTTGTTTAAAATTAGTGTCGAAACATAGCATTATTTTAGCTTGCTCTTATGTGTTTCATTCTTAATGTGTTTTCTAACAAAATAATAAAACGTTAAAATAAAAATGTTAAAATAAAATGTATATAGTATATAATACAATTATTATTTGCAACATATTTTACTACTAGTAAATAGTAGGTCTACTGCACATATTACTGTATTAACTACTATTATTTAATATTAATATTGCTACTACATTTACTATTAGTAGTAGTACGTGTAAGCAAAAAAGCATTGCACATTCTTTTTATTACTTTACAAACGTCAAAGTGCTACCACAGACAATAACAGTAACACAATAACAGTGTAACAATTAATATAAAATAATAATGTTTGGAATAAAATGTGGCCTTGAGTTTATTTTCATCTAAATATCAAGTAATCTGCACAGAATTTAAAATATGAGCTCTGTTGGGTTGTCTAAATAATTGTGTATATTTTTTTACCAGATGTATATTGCATTTCAAAGAAGGGGGTCTCTGCCAGAACTAATACATCATTTCCACTGTCTATTTTATTTTGTTGTGTCCACTGTCTGTTTATTCAGTTTTCCAACAACAGCAATAGCATTACAACAGCATTGCAATAGCATTGCAACTTTTCTGTTAGTGAAGTTGAGGAATTTGACAGAATAATATATATATATGTGAGAAAATGACTCAAAGTGCTATAATTTATTGTATGTAAATATAGTATTAATGTAATAGCATTTCCTAGCTCAATACTAAAGAATGTAATAAATCCTTAAACCCTGAAAATATTTAAGTAACTTAACAATTTCAATTTATAAATACAATTAATAAATAAACCTGACTTAATTCATTAAATCATAACCTAGTATGTGTAACATTTTATATAATAATGCATTCAGTCATAGTGCAATATTTTATAGCTGAAAAATAGTTCTAGTTGCAATCTATCAGCAATTGAATTCAGGTTAGGTAACATTCCAAAAATCAGGTCTGAAAAAATTATAGTTCTGGGTGTCCTGGTCTGAGAGTGCATGTTGGGGAAAGCACTTATATAGAGTCAGTAAGAGCAGAGTGTGAAGGTTTAATTAGCAGAGTAATAGCACAGTTTTGCTTAAAATATTGCAATGCACACAACATTATAGATGACATATCAGAGTTTAAACGAGGACAAATTCTTGGTGCACTTCTTGCTGGCGCATCTGTGACCCAGACAGCAAGGGTAATGTCAGCATACTACCAAGAAGGACGAACCACATCCAACAGCAGTAACTGTGGACACAAGAGGAAGCTGTCTGAAAGGGATGTCTGGGTGCTAACCTAGATTGTATCCAATAATCATAAAACCACAGCTGCCCAACTCACTGCAGAAATAAATGTGCACCTCACAAATGTGCACCTTTCCACCAAAACTCCCGTCAGGAGCTCCACAGGGTCAATATACATGGCTGGGCTGCTATAGCCAAACCTTTGATCACTTGTGCCAATGCCAAACATCGGTTTCAATGGTGCCAGCAGTGACAATCTTGTGCTGTGAACAATTTAAAACATGTTTTGTTCTCTGATGAGTCCATCTTCATTGTCTTTACCACATTTGGGAGAGTTACAGTGTAGAGAAGCCCCAAAGAAGCGTAGCACCCAGACTGTTGCATGCCCAGATTGAAACATGGGGGTGGATCAGTGATGGTTTGGGCTGCAATATCATAGCATTCTCTAGCCCTAATACCTGTGCTAGATCGGGGCATCACTGCCAAGGACTACCAGATTTTATTTTTGAGGGAAATCAAAATGAAGTTGCTTGTTTTTTTTGTTTGTTTTTTTACTTATGAAAACAGCAAGAATAATTATTATTAAATTATTATTTTTTAAAATCATCTTGTTTGAATGTCTTGCATTGCAATTTCTCTATCTCTCTCTTCTTAGATAATGGCTCATGGACACAGCTGTGGCTGGTGTCCGAGTATCACTGAGCACGGCTCTCTCTTTGATTACCTGAACAGATACACAGTATCAGTGGAGGGGATGATAGTCCTGGCACTGTCCATTGCCAGCGGCATTGCCCACCTGCACATGGAGATTATTGGCACTCAAGGTATTGATCACACGTAGCAGGGATATGGGAATAGGCAATGAGACAGCAGTTGGATTTTTTTTGTTTTTGGTCTTGTTTCTCTGCGGAGAAAAATACATACACATACAATTAATGTAATAAATGTAGTTACATCTCAAGTTTAATACTGATCATGGAATAAATGTAATTAATATGCAAGAAAAGTCAGCAAAGCAGAACTCATTTAATCGCCTGGATTGTAGGTCAACACATTGGTAGTCTTTGAAGTCCATTCTAGAATAATTGTTTGAAATGTAGTGAGTGGTCTGCAAAGCATCCCTCACTGTCCGGCTGGTATTACCAGATTGATTATGAATTGAATAAATAAATAAATAGCATGATATAAAATCGTCACTTTTTAACATTTTGTCTCCTAAATATACTTTGCTCACATTAAAGACTATCTTTCTGCATGAAAATGTCTTGTCAGGTATCATGTGTAGTGTTATTACATTATTACATGCATATTGTTCTTGGGACAGGGAAGCCAGCCATAGCTCACAGAGACATAAAGTCTAAGAACATTCTGGTTAAGAAGAATGGAACTGCTGTGATTGCTGATCTTGGTCTGGCTGTCAAACACGACTCTAACACCAACATTATTGACATCCCCATTAACCACAGAGTGGGCACCAAGAGGTTAGAAAATATTTTTTTCTTGCATAAGGTCATTATTACTTTAAGTATTTAATCATAAAAATTTTAAAGAGAGCCAGTGATTGTATTTGAGTCAGCTTTTTCTCAGTAAATGTATAAAGGATAAAAATGTTGGTTATATGTGCAGACAGGGGCTATAATCTGACTATTAAAGACTTTTTATTTACTATCAATGTCTGTGTGCTTTGTGTATTCAAGATTCTTGAGTGATAAGAGCATGTATGTGTGTCTGTGTGTGCTTGGCTATAGCTTTAGTGTGAGTGGCTGTGTTCATTCTCTGGTCTTCTCTGTGAACTCTGTATGTAGTTTCTGTCTCTGTATAAGACACGTCATTGTTTGCTTTCAGGTGTATGAGGACATCTTGATGGAGGTTAATGCGTTCATGTGGTGTTGGGTACATTACTCTAATGTGAGTGTGTTTGTTTCTGCAGGTACATGGCTCCCGAGATCCTGGATGATTCCATAAACATGAGCAGCTTTGAGTCATTTAAGCGTGCTGATATCTATTCACTTGGCCTGGTGTTCTGGGAACTTGCACACAGATGTTCTGTCCAAGGTGCCTTTCTGTGTTAAAGCTTGTATAGATCCAAATAAATATATGCAGCAGTCGACTGATTTAATTATCATTATTCAGTAATATCTGACTGCTTGACCATGATTTTCCCTATATAATTTAATATAATTTGCTATAATGGCATTCCAAAAATCCATGAAATATATAACAAGTTCATACTGACATTCCTCAAAGGGATATTTCCCTTCAAAATTAAAATTCTGTCATTATTTACTTACTCTCATGTCATACTGGAAAAGATTGGCTTTTTCCTTAAAATCTCTCTGTCTCTCTCTGAATAAAAAATATTTTACTCTTTTTATACATAAACCAGTCATCCACAGTTTATTTTTGTTTTATGTCTGATGATAAGGATGTGTTCAGAAACATTGCCCCCTAGGCACAATAAGATGTAATAGTAAGTACTTAGCCTTATGTGTGGTAAAGGTCAACAAACGTTGTGAGAAGTTGTAAGAGAATCTTATTGAAATGCGAGGTGGTTTTGCTATTTTAAACTACAATATTTTATAGACATAAGAATAAACCCATGTTTTTATTGGTCTTATGAAGTATTCTAACTTATTGAGATTTGTTGAATTGGTGTTTTTTGTTAAAAGAACCAAGACTTGAACTACTTCAATTCAGTTCAGTTCAGTTACTGAAATAACTTTTCCACAACTTTCTAATTTAGGATGCACTATATATATATATATATATATATATATATATATATATATATATATATATATATATATATATATATATATATATATGCTATTACTCTGCTAATTACTAAACAATAGTTATTCTAAAGAAAATCTTATCTATGCTTCATGCTCTGCAGGGATTTATGAAGATTTCCAGTTGCCTTATTATGACCAGGTGCAATCAGACCCATCAATGGATGATATGAGGAAGGTGGTGTGTGAACAGAAACTACGACCTAACATTCTCAACCAGTGGCAGAGTTGTGAGGTTTGTGTGATTAAACCTATCCATCAGGTGACATTTGACAATATGTAGCATTTACTTATATGAGCCGTCTATCGAGCAGTTTACATAGATGTAATGCTTTGGAGGTTGATATTATACAACTACATCCATTTCCTTTTAAAAACATTTCAAAAGAACAAAGTAAAAGGAAATGCTTCTCATTGTAAACCTACTGGATCATACAGTATATTAAACATTGTTTACATAAGATTTAAGTAGTCAAAAGTATAGAAAAACCCTGTGTTTATTCCAGGCACTGAGGGTTATGGGTAAGATCATGCGGGAGTGCTGGTACGCCAATCCAGCTGCTCGTCTGACAGCACTACGTGTCAAGAAGACTATATCTCAGGTAACTGTGATCAAGGACGTTAAAGAGTAACCAAGCTGCCTCGGCGTTAAAGTATAACCCAGCTGCCATCTTCTGTGTTTCTGTGTGTTAATGGCACATTTCAGATGCTCGGGTGAGATGCCAAAGATTCCAGGAGTTTAACAGGGAAATGTTATCTTATGCTGTCTGAGCATTAGGAGAATTAATGAAAGAGAGTGTATTTTGTTTTTTAGTCAATAGATGGTGATAGAGTACTGATATACTGCTACCTCAACTGATCCTATTAGTGCCAAATGCTTGGAGTTGCACTTGTTACATTTTGTGCCATTAATGTTTTGCTTGGTGTAAATTAAAACTATACAGTGTTAAAAAAGTCAAAATGTCTATACACACACACTAACAAACAGGACCAATTAAAAATTTTTTTTGTAAGACCACGTGTTGACGTCAAAGTGTAATGTGGTCTGCAAAGCTTGTTTTTTTTAGCCAAGCTTTGCTCAGATTGTGGTTTCCGGCACTATTTTTTCTACCGTTTTACACAGCTCTCATTATGTTTGACTGTACTGTGTACCTGTAGAAACATGATGTTTTTCTGAAAGCCCTTTGATTTCTGAATGTAAAAAGTGTTTTGTGTCTGAGCAGATGTCTGGGCCAAACCCTTATGTTTTTTGTTTTTTTTTAGGGGTGGGGAGGGGAGGGGGTCATCCAAAGCCTTTTAACCAGATTCTTCTCAGAGCAGCGGTCTCCAACCTTTTATACAACACAGACAGATGAAAATATTTATGTGGACCAGCTGGGTGTCACTGGGGTGTCAATATTTGCCTGATATGTAGACTTTCACATCTCTGCCCCAGTTGTCCTAGTTGACATTGAACGCACCCACATGCTCATGCACTTTGGCTTGAAATATATTGCACATAAACCAGCAGTATTTCCTTGTTGTCAGCATTGGTCAATTTGTTGAGCTGCAGTACATTCCAAAGTGACTTGTTTAGACTGTCTAAAAATTGTACTTTAATATCTATTCTCAGTCTCAATGTGGTTACTGAAAGAGCTTCTTTAGTGAGATGGTCAGCCATCAAGTATAACACAGTGCAGCTATGTTTGAAGACATTTGTAGGTGGCTTTCATTGACCCATTTGCTAATACGCATGCTCCAAAGCATGTGAACGGTCTATAGCCACAAAACCATACTATAGATACAAGTCATTTTCTGGTGGCTTTCCTTTTTCTCATCAGTAGGTGCATTTTCACCATTCCGTGCACTTTTTCTACCTCTTTTACTAAAGAAACTTTTAAGGGATGTTTGTTTTATAGTCTGTTTTTAGAATCTGCTGCAAGAGAGAAACTGATGTTTTCTGAAATGATGGCCTCTGTTAATTTAGTTAGTGGCAATTATTTAATACACAAACATTTTTCCCAGATTGTTCTTGTGACCAGTAGCAACTACATGGTGCGTTAATGGGTTGTATCCTCTAGGTTGGAGACCTCTGATCTAGAGAACATCGGAATGCCAATGTGAAATATATTACTGTGAAGAAAGTATACATTTTATACTGTTAATAGTCAAGTAGTGGTTTATTGCACTATACAAGGGCTCCAAGCTGCTGAAGAATAGTAATTGACATTCAAAATGTTTAGGAATCAACATTCAACTTAGATTTCAAATGATGGAATAGCCCAGCATATCTGAAACCAAACATAAAAGGTTTGGTCATGGGAGTTTTTGGAGCATTGTCCTTTCTTAAAGTTCATAACAGCATAACTACTTGTCTGCTAATTATTGTCCTTTAACTCTTTGTGATTTTTGTGTTGTTTTAATAAGATTTATGGCTGTTCACTAGGAATGTGTGTTTGTGTAACTGAATGTGTGTTTGATTTATATGCCTTGTGAGGTTCTTGTGTTATACAGCTGTAATCTGGAACATTCTTGTCTGTAAATTATATCACTTTGAATGTCTGATTTGTGTTAAAATTGCCTCTGTTGTTGTGACACTAACAAAACTTGTATTTATGGACTTTACAAATTCTATGAAGTATATGCCTATAATGCATGTTATATTTTAGTCTTAAGTCTTTCATCAGTCATGGACATAATTTGCTAAATGCTTTGCGTAAACATCCATATTCAATTATTTATTCAATCTGTACCAAAAATTATTATTAACTATGCCTGTCTTGTTTTACCCTGTTTCAGTCATTTGCAGATGCATTAAATGCTTAAAACTGAATAAAGGAAATGTCTGGTGGAAACCAAATCCTTAAAAACATAGGAAAATTACAGCTTAATGCTGTTAAGAAATGTTGTAGCTCACTATTTTCAATTTAGTTATTGAATCTAAGATCCTAAAAATATCACTGTTTGAGATTTTACAGTGATGTCTATAAACATGCAGTGTAGACATTTATATTAGGAGGGTGGAATAGATTTTTAAATATATGTCCACTGGCATGATTTCTTTTTCTTTTGTGAGTAGCATTGTGTTTTTCCTGTGTAAGAGTATTTAATTTTGTAAACCATAGAGCAATAAACTACATTTCATTATTCATCTGTCATTTTGTTTTCTTCTTTTTTTGTTTTAGGGAAAAAGCTTACTACAGTTATTTTTTTATTTCCATTTACTTTGAGTGATGTCAAGCTAATTAGGAAAGCAATTAACAAAAATAAGCTTAGACTGTGTAGTCTATTTATTATTATTATTATTTTTTGCATATATTTTAGTACTGTCCAATAATTAATCGTGATTAATTCTTTAATAATAACTTACAAAATAAAAGCTTATATATAAACAGTACATATATAATAGGTACACTTGCACAAAGTCAGGGATTTTGTAGGATTATAGTCAGGTGTATAATTATGCTAAACAAGTGCTAATGATCATAGAAACGCAGTCATAAACTAAAACAGAAACAGCTGTGTAGGAGTCTTAAATCTGGGTGAGGAACAGCCAAACTCTGCTACCAAGGTGAGGTTGTGAAAGACAGTTTCATGTCATCCCAAGATTGAACACAGTGGACAAAGACAAAGATTTCAAAGCAGACTGGGGTTTCAAGATGTGCAGTTCAAGCTCTTTTGAAGAAGCACAAAGAAACAGGCAATGTTAAGCATTGTAGACACAGTGATCGGTGAAGGAAAGTGCAGCAGATGAAAGACACATAATGTAAAACAACTTTTACTTTAGATGCGATTAATCATGACTAATCTTTTCATCAAATCTAGACTGTTAAACAGAGGTCCAATTAGTTAACATTATTTATTTATAAATCTTTATTATTAATAAATGAAATAGTTTGTTTTAATTTTATTTAATTTTGCCTTTAAAATTTTATCTTTTTTATCAGTAATCATTTTACTTAAAACAACTGGATATTACTTTTTTATATAACTGTTATGTCTTTTAAATATATTCTTATGTTCTGCAATAAATATTAAAAATCTAAATCAAATTAAATTGCTTTGACCTTTTAGATTAAGTTGGAATTAGAGGAAGTAACTTCTCTCTCATTTCTTTTGTGTGCTCTGACACAAAGTTACCTTTAGCTATTAACCCTAAAACATCCACATTGATGACTAAACTAGGTAGTTCTGCCTCAATACTCTGCAGATATGACAGTTTCGGTCTAACTGTTAAACAGTTGCATGAGCATTTTTAGTGCATGTGTTGTTTGTCTGTGTGACCCTCGGCTGATTTTAGTGTGCACTGGAAAATACGTTACATATCTGTGGTTTGGTCTAACATTTCCTTGAATCAACAGGTCTCTTCAGAAGATGCATCAATGGTGTCACATCTGATGAGGGTTCTTGAGATGAGAATTCAAAATAGTGTGGGTATTAGTGCAGCTCTTTAACAGTCAAATCAGTTGAAGTCCCTCAGAAATCTAAATTATTACAACTTTGTATGACAATTTATAACACATAGTGAACATGATTCTTGTCATTCATTCACATGATTATATTTCTCATAGTTATAATGCATATAATATAAACTTATAATATAAGTCTCATATCTTGCAATTTTACTTGTGCAACCACTTAAAGCAGACAAATACCGCTTAAAAGTTAAAATAATGACAATGCTATTTTTTTCTCAAACAGCCTTAATCAATCAATTATATGAGCACTTTTATAGCACTTTTAACAACACAGGTTGCATCAAAGCACTGTACAGTATAATGTAGAATTACAATTGTATAATGACGAGAGTGACCAATTTCTTATTAAATGCAGAGACGGTCTCTGTAATCAATTCGACGTTAAATCACTAGAAGTTAAGTGTCCCCAACCAAGTAAGCCAGAGGCGACAGTGGCAAGGAAACAAAACCCCATGCATATAGAATGGAGAAAAAAAAACCTTGGGAGAAACCAGACTCAGTTGGGGTCAGTTCTCCTTTGACCGGACGCCCCCCAGCACTTAACTTCCAGTTCAATTTTAAACGCAACTGTGTCAGATAGTGTAAATGACTTAGTGTGTGTGTGTGTGTGTGTGTGTGTGTGTGTGTGTGTGCATCAGGATCTGGTGATCTGTCGACGGGCGTATCTAGGTTTTCTGGTCTCTGATGAACATAATCTCTGTGTGCTGATCCACCATCTAGTCTGGATACAAACTGTGAAAACAGATTGAGAAAGAGACAGAACTAATATTAGCGTAGATGCCATTCTTTTTACGATGTCACAAGTACATCGTATTTTAGGAGTAGTGTTCCCGGTTCCAGCAAATCTTAGTAATGCAGCCTAAAATCCTTTAACGGATTTGAATAATAAAAAGTGTGTTGGTGTGTTATGTGTAGGCTAAGTTAAAAGATCTTTAATCTAGATTTAAACTGGCAGAGTGTGTCTGCTTATGGAGTTAGGGAGATTGTTCCAGAGTTAAGGTGCTAGATAGGAAAAGGATCTGCCGCCCGCAGTTGATTTTGATATTCTAGGTATTATCAAATGACCAGAGTTTTGAGAACGCAGTGGACGTGCAGGACTATAATGTGATAAGAGCTCGCTCAAGTATTGAGGAGCTAAACCATTCAGGGCTTTATAGGTAATTAATAAGATTTTAAAATCTATCCGATGTTTTGATAGGAGCCAGTGCAGTGTTGACAGAACCGGGCTAATGTGATCATACTTTCTAGTTCTAGTAAGGACTCTGGCTGCTGCGTTTTTGGACTAGTTTGTTTATTAAGCGTGCTGAACAACCACCCAATAAAGCATTACAATAATCTAACCTCGAGGTCATAAACGCATGAATTAATATTTCTGCATTAGAGGTTGAAAGCATAGGTCGTAATTTAGATATATTTTTAAGATGGAAAAACACAGTTTTACAGATGCTAGAAACATAATTTTGAAGGAAAGATTGCTGTCAAACAGCACACCTAGGTTCCTAACTGATGATGAAGAATTAACAGAGCAGCCATCAAGTGATAGGCTGTGTTCTAGATTATTGTATGTGGGGTTTTTAGGTCCAATTATTAGCACCTCTGTTTTTTCAGAATTTAGCATTAGGAAGTTACTCATCATCCAGCTTTTTATATCGACTATGCATTTTGTTAGATTCTCAATTTGGTGTGTATCACCAGGCTGCGCTGAAATATAGAGCTGAGTATCATCAGCATAGCAGTGAAAGCTAACACCATGACTCCTGATAATATCTCCCAGAGGTAACATGTACAGGTTGAAAAGTAACGGCCCTAGCACTGAGCCTTGAGGAACTCCATATTTCACTTGTGATTGATATGATACCTCCTCATTTAATGCTACAAACTGATAGCGGTCAGATAGATATGATTTAAACCATGCTAAGGCGCTTCCTCTAATGCCAACATAGTTTTCTAGTCTAAACATGGCACATTTGCTTTGAACATTTTTTTTACTTTTTACATCTCAACAGACATACACTGAATATAGGGTACTTTGCATGTGTGAACTGTTTTTGTTCGCTATTATGGACTCTGAAGGGTTTGTTATCAATTACTTACCTGATATACTTACCTCTGTGATTCTCTCAAGTCAGTTTTATTGTCATTTCTGCTACATGTGAGGACATACAGTGAAATGAGATGTGAAATTGTATGGGTCCCCCCTTTCCTGAAGAACGGAATCGAGAGGCCCTGGTCGAAGGTTAATGCGTGTTTGGTCTTTTCCTGGTGTTTTTTAAAAATCACTTATATTTATTAATCTTTTGCTTTTCCAATTTTAATTCTGACCCTTCTTGTGATTTTATCTGACTCAGTCTTTTGTGATTTTAGTTATATTATATTTAATTGTAACTGCTGATCACTCTAGTTGTGATTAAATTTGGATCATTAATTAACTATAATACTTCCTAGTTTCCATTTATTATTCGTTAGGAGTCTGGGTTGCTTAGAGACCTGTTTGGCAAGAACAGACTCACAACACATCTGGGCTAGTCCAGGTCTTAGTCAGCGGCTACCCCGTAGATCGCTTACCTTAATGAAGCCCTTTCCTTAATAGACTCAAAAAGAGTAATTTTTTATGCGATCCCTAAGTAATAGCAAGCTTAGTGGCCAGTTATCGGCCAGAAATCAAGATCTCAAAAATGTGTCCCGGCTCTTTCCACCCAAGCATGCCAACAATGCGGAAAACCACAGAAGTCACTAACCTACTAGAATAATGATTTCAGACAACATTATAAGTTAGCCAAGATTAATGTTTGTTTTGCCAGGCAAGAATATGTTCCAAATTGGTTTAATTCATAAACATTTGCACAACTGATCAGCAGTACATAAACAAAACAAAATAAAACAAACATAAAAGATCATTATACCTGGTCTTGAGAAAGTACATAGTGTGGTGTATGGAGACACACACCATACTACGGGCCGATCTGGCTACAGAATCACGCCTTGTTATGTTTTGTTACTTTCCTTATATACTATATAAATACTATACCAGACAAAGAAATCCCAAATTCAGTTGTAAAAACCTTTTGGTGTTTAGGTTCTTGTGCTCCAGGGTCACACCTGGCTGGAACACTTTCAGAGACCCTAAAGGAGGACACACCTCCTTCTCAACAGAACATTTCTACCAAGTTTTTAATCTTTTCCATAATGCAAGCGATTACAGTGAATGAGACCAAACATGAAAGTAAAGAACTATAGGTTCACAAGACACATGACATATAATGCCTTATTCTTAATGAACTTTAAGCCAAGTCTTTTGGGTAGAAGAAGGGGAAGCAGGAAGAGCAGAGGTGAAAAGCCTGTCGTAAGATGTCGGAGAGATGACAAAAAAGAGGGATGTCGTTTGCTCTCTTTTTGAAGTCATTTTGTTCCTTTGGATATTCACTCTCAAATTTGTCTTATTGCATTACAGATTTTGATTTCGCTCCATAAAAAATACTGGAGGCCTTGTTGGAACATTGTGCAAGGAAAATGTCCAAGATGCAAGGGAGAGGGGCACCGATGATCTTTGTGGCAGTGTTCACTGTCCGTTGTAGTGTCTTGCAGTTAGCAGCACTGCAGTTCCCATACCAGACAGTGATGCAGGTGGTCAGCACACTCTGAATAGTGCCCCTGTAGAAGGTGGTGACTATCGGTGAGAGAGACGTGCCTTTTAGCTGGCAGAGAAAGTGTAGGAGCTGTTGTCCCTTCTTGTTGAGTGACGTGACTTTGGTGGACCAGGTGAGATTCTCTGTGATTTGCACCTCAGGAATTTAGTTCTGCCGACTCTTTCCACGGTTGAGCCATCGATGGTCATGGGGATGGTCAACAGAGTTTTTCCTGAAGTCCATTACAACCGATTTTGTTTTACTCACATTGAGGACAGGTTGTTGGCACCACACCATTCAGTCAGTTGTGCCACTTCCTCTCTGTTATGGGTTTCATCGTTGTTGCAGATGAGGTGCTTAGGGTGGTAGTGCTGGAGGTGTTGCGGCCAACATGGACTGACTGAGGTCTTAGTTTGTGGATGAGCTGTTGTGAGATTGTGTTGAATACTGAGCTGAAGTCGATGAACAGCATTCTTACATAAGAGTCTTTCTGTTCCATGTGATTAAGAGCTAGGTGGAGAGTGGTGGCTATTGCATCGTCCGTGGAGCTGTTTGGGCGGTATGCAAACTGGAATGGGTCTAGCGTGTGTGGAAGACTGGACTTGATGTGATGCATGACTAACCTCTCAAAGCTTCATCATGATTGTGGTCAGTGCTATGGGATGAGACACAGGTGACTTCTTTGGGACTGGAATTATGGAGGTAGATTTGAAACACGTGGGGCGACTGCCTGTCTCAGCGAGGTGTTGAAGATGTCTGTTCGAACTTCTGTCAGTTGTCAGTTCTGCATCATAGTCTCTCAGCACACAACCAGGTATGCTGTCAGAGCCTGCAGCCTTGCGGGGGTTAATCCTGGATAGGGTGTTCTGGCTGGAGAGAGACCTGAGAGTACCTGGTCGTTTGAAGATGTGTGTACTTTCTGTACAGGTTTGTCGTTCTGGATCTCAAATTGTGAGGATGTATTGTTGTCACTGACCTGTGGTGAAAGCTTGTAGTAAGTGATGGTCTGAATGGCTTGCCACAGGGTCCGAGTGTCTTTACTGTCGCTGAAGTTGTCATAGTTGTCAAGTTGTCATTTTTGGCATACTGATGTTTTGCCTTCTTGACACCATGCTCTTGCTGTTTTGAGGGCTGTCTTGTTCCCTGATCTAAATGCTTTTTCTCTGGTCTTAAGCAGCCCACGGACCTCTGCTGTCATCCATGGCTTCTGGTTGGCATGTATGGTGGTCTTGGTGACTGTCACATCGTCTATGCACTTTTTGATGTAAGCAGTCACGGTTTCAGTGATCTGTGAAGTGGCATTGTCTGGCCTTACTGTGATCTGCTTTTGAACTGGTTCGGCAAGTGTGAGTAGTGGTCTGTATGCTAGGAGAAGCATAACAGTGATGTTGTACGAGTACCCAAGGTGGGGCGGGGTTCAGCTATGTATGCGGTTTTCTTTGTGTAAAGTCCAGTGTGTTGTTTCCCCTCGTTGCAAAGTTCACATGCTGGAAGAACTTTGACAAAACTGCCTTTAGGTTTGTGTGGTTGAAGTCACTGGTTATTGTGAAAAAGCCACCAGGGTTATTTGTTTGTTGTTCACTGATGGCGCTGTATAGCAACAGTCCCTTGCCTCATGTTGTGTAGCATGAGTCCAGTTTGTTTTCCAGAGAGCGAACATTTGATAACATGGGCATTGGAAGAGCTAGTTTTGTGGGGTTAGCCTTTAACCCAGCTCATATACTCCTCAACGCTTACAGCGTGTCTGTTCTCTCTCACATTGCTTCTGACGCTGCCTTGTGCAGGTTGCACCAGTAGACAAGGCCATGATCTCAGGGTCCGGCTTCAGCAGTAAGCAAAGGCCTCGTAGCTTTTCAGTAGTCACCCACAAGACAAGCATGTGTTGCCAATATCCGGAAACTTTGATGAGCATAGATGTGTTTTTGAGTGATATCCTTGTAAGTTGGCAGTAGACTGACTGAGAGTTTGTTTGGAGACAAACAGGTGACATTAAAAGACATAAAAGTACAATTTTTGGGACCCAAGTATCCGCTCGCCCTACCGTGCTGCCATCTTGGATCTTCCACCCATGAGTAATGCCTAAAATCAGAGAAATGATAGATGAATGACACTGATGTGCAAGAAACAAACACTGATAGTAAGCCTCTGATTCTTCTTCAGATCTGATTGGTTAATCACAATGTTGTTCCAGGGTCAACAAAGATGTTGAACTAGGAACACACGTTGAACTCAGCAAAATCAGGTTCTGCTCAGGACATTCTCATTATTTAGCATACATCTGCTTAGTGTTGGTAGTTCAGATCAAGGTTATATTTACCTTGATAGTCACATCTTGAGGTCATGAATGAATGAAATATCTTTCCTGCATTTAGAGTCTGAGAGCATGTGTTACAATGTTGAGATATTTATGCAGTGTAAAAATAAATAAATAATGTCAAAAATAAAAATATAAGGCATGATGAGAATAATATATCAATAAAAATGTCACCACTAGGGACATCACATCCTGACCTTCCCACCACTACTACTCCTTTGTAATGGCTGACAACTCAGTTTCTGATACTATTTGGAAGTATTAAACCTCACTGAATCATGTAAGGCCAGGTCCTCTATGTAGACCACAAAAGTAAAAAGTAAAAAGTTTAGAGAGAGGTCACCACAGAGAGAGAAAGAGGTAGAAGTGTGATTGTTCACAGAGAGAAAAAGAGGTAAAGCTGTTCAGCACTGTGGAAACAGATGAAAGAGGAAAGAGATTTGATACTTCTGTGGTTCTTCATGCGTGTTTGTTCTCAGACTGCTACAAAATTCTCAAAGGAGTTCAAGCAAGGAAACAATCACAAGCAGATGCACCATTTCTGTCCACAGCACACTGGGCAAAGAATAGAGAAGAGGAAAAAGGAACCATATAAAATGGTTAACATACACCCACACACTGATTCTCAAAGTCTTTAGTTCCTGATACTCACGTGACACGGGTATATCCGCTGTTTATACAGACAAGTCACACTGAAGCCTGCAGCTGCATACAGTGTGGTTCAATGAATAAGGAGGCATGATGACATCCAATAAAAACTTCAAAGCACCTTTAAAACAGCTTAGCAGCCTGGACAGCTACATAATCGACAACTCTCAAAAAGAAGAAAAACATACTGTGGCGACGACGTTCATTCAACAGTGCTAAAAACTCAAATACTGAAGAGATCAAAAATGGAACATTGTCACGTAGTAAGGTGTGACGATCAGTGATAGGATTTTTATTATATCTGTTTTTATGGCAACATAAATGCTAAGAGATTAGAATTCTATAACTTTATAACTATAGGTGTAACATTACTTTAAGTAATGTTAATGGATAAACATTTTTTTTCAAAACTTGTTTAAACATGCATTTCTGCAGGATCTTTGCAGTTCCTTGTAGTTTCCCATCATTATTTTATCCGAGAATTACTCTTTGCAGCTGCACAGAACATTCTCTACAACTCTAGTGGATTATACTGATCCTCAAAGGTAAGGCTAATTTACTGATTCACTTCATTCTGAATATATGATGTCCTCATTAAACCTTTCACAGTGCCTGTTTCTCGTGTTTTGCACAGAACAATGGTTATATTGGAGAAACAAGACAATGAAGCCTTTGGATTCGAAGTTCAGGTATGTTTTTCACTCCTAACCAATACTTCATACTGCATCAAATGCATTCTTATTTTTTTTTAAGTGCATTTTCACATGAATAATTGAACTTACTAAAATGTTTCATGAAGTATATGTAGGCTGATTTCTGAATTTCATTATCAATAGCAACATATCATAGAAATTACTTGCAAACAAATTACTTTCAAAGAACAAACTTTTTTTGCAATGGCTTTTAATCTAGTGTGGCAATGACTTTTAGTGGATGTATAAAGCTTACATTTTCACAGAAAAGAAAAATCATAGGTGTCTCATTATTTCATTAGTCATCATTAACTGTGGACCTAATCCCTAACTTAATGTTAAGACCCCCTCTCTGCATTTGAAATGCTATATTGTGCTTTCTGTCTAAATTCAGACAATTTTTAATATGGCTTAATTGTCTGTATCCATTTTTGTCGATTGTACATACATGACCACAATCCATATAACAGGTTCATTTTAAATGCTCCATTGGGATTTATGTTTCTCTGTGCAGACGTATGGTCTTAAGGTGAAGAACAGCAGTATGGTGGAGATGTGTACATTTGTTTGCAGTGTGCAGGATGGCAGTGCAGCTGAAACTGCAGGTTTGACTGCTGGTGAGCAGGTTTTCCGGCATTCTTTTCTTAGAGCATTACTCACTCCACCCATCTAACCTGAGCCTGTTCACATGCCATTTGCTCTATTTGGTCTTTATGGACTGTTATTTTATGCTTTCTCATATATGTAATTTTTTTTTAATAGATAGGACTGATCTGTCTGATCACTGCTTGATTCAATGCATTAATATTTCCTGAGGTCTACTTATAATGTTAATATTTCTCTTTAAATGTCAACCTTTTTAAAAATATACTTTGTTTTGAACTCTCTGTTTTAAAGCAATTAAAATGACTCTCTCTTTAAGACTTCACTGTTGTGATTCCATATTAGATGTGAAACTGTTAGAAAAAAAGTGTTGCTTACAGCATTATGTTCACTACTCTTTATTTATTTTTTATCCCTCTCTTTGATAGATGACATTATATTGTCAGTAAATGGAGTCAGTATTGAGGGATCTACCCACCAGCACATAATTGAGTTGATTCGAGAGTCCGCTAACATGCTGAAGTGAGTATATAGCTGTGAAAATATTTGCAAACTAGCACACATTTACTAACTCTCTATTATGGAGTTTATATTTACTTTTAATAAGAATGTACAAATGCAACCCTGATGCATATCTAGGGACAAAAATATCACTAAAACAAGAACTCTTTTGACTTGCCAATGTGACTTTTGCCAAATACTTTTTTCAGTTTGTGCAGTCATTTAGCAATCATCCAGAACTCTCTGGATGCAAACCAACAATTAATTAATTTAACAATTTGTTTATACTTTGTGTTGATGGGAAGTAACTAATGCAACAGAACTTAAAATAAAGAAACAAATAAATATCTATGTTAACTAGACCTTTTCTTTTCTCTTGTGTTTTTGTGTGAAGGTTGGAGACGGTCAGTGGGAGTGTTGTGAAGAGAATTGAATTAGAGAAAAGATGCGCTATCTTAAGGTGGGTATTTTGTGTGATTGTGTGTCTTTACCACATGTACATAAAACTGAAACTTTACTCAGAAGTCTCAGGCAGCCTGTAAGATAATGTATTCCATACATGCTGAAACATTTAAATGAATGCTGCTGATCAACATAAAGTATACTGTACATACACGTTTACAAAGTTGACTCATATATGCTGATCTAGTTTCTGTGTTTTCCTTGGCACAGCAAACTCTTCGTGAGAAATGGGTGGAACTGCAATCTCTCACAGTTCAGGAAAAGCGTCTTACTAGAGGTGAGAAAAAAAAACCAGCTGTTCAGACAGTTAGTGGCCACTGTCTGAGAGAAGAGTATACATCTCTCTGAGAAAGTTACAGTCGGATTCATGATATGAATTTGAAACAAATTAATTTACATGAATAATGCATGCACAAATAATAAATGTTTAAAGGTTTACATCCCTTGGTTTTTTTTTATGATGTAGCTTGCTCAGTGATCATCCAAATTTTGTATGGTGTGTGATAGTTGTGCATGTGCAAATGCTACATATACATTTTTTTTTTAAGCTACACTGTAAAAACAAACAAAAACATTTCACCTCCCCATTCAAAATTTTCTATTGACTCTGTTGCATTTAAAGTTTTCCAGTGACCCAATTAAATTTCTGTATTGCCCTGCACATTTTTCTATTGGGACAGTGTTGCCGCTTAAAAACGATACATTCAGTTGGGACAAAAATTTAAATGCAACAAATCGCTAGAAAATTTTGAGTTAAATGTACAGAGAAAAATCAAAAATGTACATTACATTTACATTTAGTCAACTAGCAAATGTTTTAACCAAAGCAACTTACTTGAATTTAAAATGGAAACAATCAAAATAAAAAAGAGCAATATGCAAGTTAAACCGTCACTGTGGCCATCTGTGTCTTTTATCTGATACTCATATGCGTAACAGACTCATGTTTTAGCTGATGTTAAATAACTCAAAGGACAAGGATTACATATGTCACTATCTGTGTTCTAGGTAATTTGAATGAGAGTGCTCAGCATCCGTCTGTTGACTCTTTGCTGTCTCTCTCATCTCCAACTGGACATTCTGGGCAGCGTTTTTCCAGTGACAGCAGCTGCCGCAGCATTATGACAGATGATAGTGAGGATGGAGCCTTTATGTCATCAGTATTTGATGACTCAAGTCCATTCAGCCCAACTGAGCCAAACGGAAGTTTCTTTCAGCTGGAAGGAGGAGCTTTGCGACCCCTGACAAGAACACGCAGCATTAGCCTGACCAGCAGTAACAGTTCACTCTCCCCGACCTGGGAAAATTCACCTTCATCCATGTTTGGGACACTGCCAAGGAGAGGCAGAAAAGGTAGTGTCCGCAAGCACCTTCTAAAGTTCATACCTGGATTGAATCACTCTGTAGAGGAAGAAGAGGGCAGCTAAAAGAAACACCAATGACTGCTAATCTGATGAATACTTTGTAAGGAGCTTGAGTGGTGGGAGATTCATAGATTAAACACTTCTGTTCTCAAAACGTTCTAGAATTTTATACAAGAACTAATAGGTTTTTATGACTTTCTTGCTTAAAATGTTGATAAAAAGAAGAGTGGAATCTCACATCAGCATTACGGACTGCATTGCAGCAATCTTTGTATTATTTTCTGCCTTTTTTTTGCCAAAGGACCAAAGCATTATAACTTTACCCAAGAAATAAAGAACTGGCATTAACCAAGCCTTGGAAAGTATATGCTGGAAAGCAGATGCATTGAGAGAATTGTTTACATTGCCTCCACTGCTCTATTTGACTGGTTTAGATTTCAGTTGCCGCAAGCTGATATGTCCTAGTTCCTACATGATCTTGTCCCTAATTACAATCTCATTCTGATATCTGTGTCTCAAATCTATAGATTTCATACCTGTTATAGCATAGACACAGAGGTGAAAGGAAGCACTAATGTCTCTGCGCAGGCTTGTTGCTTCTTAATGTTAAGTATGCAATTTAAGCATGTGCAGCCAATATTCTCATTTAGATTAACTACAGAAGCAAGAATCTAAAAAGAATGTAGGCTGTCTGAACCCATTTATTTACAAGGGTATTACATATGAAGGTATCATATGTGAGGTGAGATCTGTATACCACAAGAGTAACATATAAATTAATGTATATGTAGGGGGTCCATGAAAATATGTTTGTGCAAAATACTTTTGTGACTCAAGTGTCTGCTAAATGACAAGTAATCATTATGATTCATTATGCCTGCAAGCTTACTCTGCATAGTAACCAGATTGTGCAGCTACTGTAGTTTTAGGGTGAGGTTAAAGAGTATTGATCTCTCTCATTTTTTTAGGTACTTAAATATTAAGGTTCAACAGTGTAAAGGTTTGACAGTCTGCCACAACAATCTAGTGATGCATAAAATTATTTTGCTTCACATTAATTAGAACAATTCATTGTATAGAATGTTTAAGACAATGTATTTGCCAATACTCTATTAAAGTATATTTTTTATTTATACTTGGTCAGAAGTAATTTTGTTTAGATCAAAACTTTAATTCATTGACTGCATGAAAAAAGGCTGCTCTGCAGTGAGTGTGTAACATGAAGTGCTGACTTGAAAAGACTGTGATGACATGAGAGTGACTGTGACCACAGCAGGTATAGAGAAATTCATAACAGGATGTGGTCTGAGAGAGGTGCTACCATACCACCTTTTTTCTTTCTTTTTTAAGTGATCCTTGTTAAAGAAAGTTTATTTAAATTAAACTATAATTTAACAATAACAACACATATTAATACATTTTAATATATTTCAACTACATTTTAATATATTAATAATTTATTAAGAATATTTAATACATAATAAATGTGAAGATCAATGCTTGGCATGTGTTTATTTTTCTTTCTTCCTTTACTTATTTTATTTATTGTATTTTTATTCAGTTACTTACCTTAATGATAACATTGAAAGGGGGGGTATTCTCATAAAAAATCATCTTTTGCTGTTGCTGCTTGTCACCTGCAAACAACACAGGAAATGTATGTTTGAAACAGAAAGACACCCTCTAACCACGGACCATGGTTCTTCATTCTCTTTTGTTTCATTTTACATTTTGATTGAATTTCAACATAATGCTGTCTTCATCAGCTGGGAAGTGCTATTATTTAATAATCACTTGACACATTTGCATTTTCACAATTCTCTTTGTCCAGTCTAGGCAAAACACTGCTGTGTCTCCCCCACTTTACATTCTGATTAAATACGGTCTTTAAGATGCATGTGAAAGACTGGAGATTTTGTGTACTGTCAGATTGAGAACAGAATGCATAGTTGATACAAAAACTAAGTAAAGCAATTTTACTGCTCTAAAGTAATTTCTTACTGCTAAATTCTGAAAATCATTGGAGCTAAAACCCCACACACTGTCTAACACTTAATGATTGCTTTGTCAATTCTTCTTCATCATCAGTTTGCACAACAAAGGTGTGCTAATTGATAGCAATATTTCTTTGAAAGCCACATTTCTAGCATTTGCAGAAGTGTGTTTTTCCGTCTTAAAAACATATTTAAATTGCAAACTATGCTCTCAACGTGAAATGCTGAAATGCTATTCCATGCGTTTATGACCTCAAGGTTAGACTATTGTAATGCTTTATTGGTCTTTATACAGCTGGTCCAAAATTCTGTAGCTAGAGTCTTTACTAGAACCAGGAAGTATGACCATATGCCCACTGCACTTGCTCCCTGCAAAATATCATATGTATTTTAAATCTTGTTGCTTAATAAAGCCTTAAAGGCTTAGCTTTTCAGTACTTAACTGAGCTCTTACTCACACTCTATCAGTTTAAATCTAGATTTAAAACAAAGTTCTTTATTATTCTTCTATTATTCTTTATTACGCTTCTATTATTCAAATCGTTAAAAGATTGCTAGACTGCATTAATTAGATCAGCCGCAATCAGGAACACTCCTTATAAAACACAATGTATTTGTATAAAGAGAATGGTATCTATGCTAATAAGTGTTTCATTCTTATTCTGATTCTCAGTTTGTATCCAGATCAGATCAGATCCAGATCTGTCCATGGGGGCGCATCTAGGTGTTCTGGTCTCTGATGAACATAATCTCTGGGTGCTGATCCACCATCTAATCTGGATACAAGAAACAAGACTAATATTAGCATAGATGTCATTCTTTTTATGATGTCACAAATATATTGTGTTTTATGAGGAGTGTTCCCGGTTCCAGCTGATCTAATTAATGCAGCCTAGCAATCCCTTTAAACGAATTTGAATAATAAAAGTGTAGTAGTGTGTTATGTGTAGGCTAGGTTAAAAGATGTGCCTTTAATCTAGATTTAAACTGACAGAGTGTGTATGCTTCTCGAACAGAGTCAGGAAGATTGTTTCCGAGTTTGCTAGATAGGAAAAGGATTTGCCACCACAGTCAATTTTGATATTCTAGGTATTATCAAATGGCCAGAGTTTTGAGAATGCAGCGGACGTGCAGGACTATAATGTGATAAGAGCTCGCTCAAGTATTGAGGAGCTAAACCATTCAGGTCTTTATAGGTAATTAATAAGATTTTAAAATCTAACTGTTGATGAAGAATTAACAGAGCAGCAATCAAGTGTTAGACTGTGTTCTAGATTATTACATGTGGGGTTTTTAGGTCCATTAATTGCACCTCCGTTTTTTCAGAATTTAGCATTAAGCATTAGCATTTAGCATTAAGTTACTCATCATACAGTTTTTTATATCTACTATGCATTCTGTTAAATTCTCAATTTGGTGTGTATCACTGGTCTGCGATGAAATATACAGCTAAGTATCATGAGCATATTATCAGCATAATCTTTACATTTGCCATTTATATGTGCATATTTGATCAATCAGTGTTTGAGTTATCTTTGATCTCCATTTGTTCTGTCCTGTTGAAGAAAAAAAAAAATCTGCTTTCCTCATCAAGCCTTTTTTTGTATTGCCATTAGAAATTTTGGTAGCTTTACTGGCTCTCTTTTTGGACAGTGTTATGTACTGAGATAGACCCATGTGGAATTGAAGTCCTACAGTGTTAACTGTGTGTTACAGTGAGGTACATGCTGTCATGATAAACACCAAAGTAGTTTGTTTAAACACCAAAATCCTAACAGGGGTCCTAACACTGAATAGCTATGCTTATAAATAAACAATAAATAACCAAACAGCAGGTAAGATAACATTACATCAGTAGTGTATGATACACTGCAGTCTACCTTTTGTAATCACAGACCTACTTTTTTACCAGTAACAAAATGTAACACCATGACATTTAATGAAATCACAATATTTACACAAAAACATATTTTGGCAAATTAGTAATTAGCAAATAGTTATGAAATAACTGTGTAGTAATATTTCCATTTGTGCAACTTTCCTACTAAGTAAGTCCATGTTATGTATTCTTTACAAGTTAACATCCTCACAGCAGGATGGGGTCTTTGCAGTGTTCTTTTTCTGGATAGGAAAATTAGCACTTTTCTAGAAGAAATGGCTAAAGCAACCTATTCGTAATGTATGTTTGATCCTTTCTGTCATGAGAACTGACTAAACCTTCTCCTAAGGCTATTTGTTTGTTTTGCTTCGTTTTTTTTTTTATTTCTGTAACTGATGGAGTTTTGGTTTTCTTACCACTGTCACCTTTGGCCTGCTTAGTTGGAAAGATCGGATAAGAGCCGAACTAGAATCATTAACAAATCATTAAAGAATTCAATTAATTTGACTCTTATTAAAAAATTACTTTTTTTTTTTTTTTATGGTCCACTTGCATTGTTTGTCCTATTTGACACTGTTAAGGTGCTTTGACACAATCCTTATTGTATAAAGCTCTCTAGAAATAAATGTGACTGGACTACTCGCACCTCAGGATAAAGGAATTACAATAACTTACTTGAGGTATTAGGAGGGTTGCCCTTTTTTTAGGCACACTCCAACCTGCTTGAATCAGACAAACTTCTAGTATAGGGGCCTAACTGTTGTAGTAACAATGACATAATGTTGGAATTTTTCTTTTTCAGACCTCAGCTTGATAAACCATTGCAACCAATGCTTGGAACCCAAACTCCATTACACCATCATGGAATCATGCTGACTAAGTTTAGTTCAGATATTTCATTAGGTTTTGTGCATGTTAAACAGGGTGCTAGTCTTAAGTCATCATTTTTTAACCTCAGCATGTTCATTTATATATTATTAATTTAATATTCAGTTCAGGTTCTATCTGTGATATGACTTTTCCGCTGACATACACATGTAGAAATTGTATATATAGGAATCAATAGCACCATTATGTAAAGCTGCTATTAAAATAATAAATAAATAATAATATTAGTCTAGTTTGCAAACAGTAGTAGTCGTGATCAGTAGTGGTCATTGCAAACAGTAGTATGTCAACCTATGTTTACTGACTAAGACAAGTTTGTGACTGTAAGATCCACATACACAGATGGTTTTTTTGGAATCAGAATGAATAAGGACAAAAGGATCTAAAGTGAAGGGTTAAATTGCATAATCAAAATGTCAAGATAAATGACCATATATCCTATAATTAAGTGGAGTGCACATGAAGAACAGAAAATGCAGAAAACATTCTGCCACGCCATTGGATAGGGTCATCTGGCATCTACAACAGGCACTTATAGGCATCACTTTCAACAATAATATATAATTTTTTTACTTGCAAAAATGTCACAACATGATTGTAAAGTCAGTCATTTCATAATGACTTAAACCAGATCTAAACATTAAATCCTTGTGTTACAAGCAACAATAACTTTATTGTGAAATATCACATGGGTACTTCTAAATGTTTTTGTTGTAGAAAACCCCATGTTTCATTTGCTATCCACACCAGTGTTTCCCAAGCAAATCACACAAATACAAATTATCTAGAATAACTAAAAGAGAAGACCTGATTCCCTGATCTGAACCTCAAACCCTAATGATTCAGAGTGTCAAAAACCATATGTAGCATACACAGTGCATTAAGTGGACTCTCATCAAACCACCTATAAGCTATTAAAAAAAACGCATGCACAGATGTCAATGCTATTATGGACAATATGTGAGCGATATTCTGGAACATTTCATTCAGCGTTGTAGTGTGTAAACTGCCATTTCTGAAAAGTACTGATAGGATCACAGTCTTTGAGGAAGATGCTGTCAGCTTTCACTCCAGCTTCCAGGCAAATGGGTTGGGAATGACCCTCGATCATCACATTCTCCGCCTAGACAAAGAAAAAAATGGTAGACTTTGCTCACTTTAAATGTGTAAACATTATTTGACCAAAGTTCCTATCTTGATACAATAAATCAAAACTGCATACAGCGGAATGTAAGATGATTAATAAGAGAACCTCATAAATCTGCTTTCACCTCATAAAACAGTTCTTGGTCCATGTTAAAATACACCACAAAATCACAGTAAAGCTCCGGATACTGTACTGCACAGTCCCAACAGATTACAACAGTAAAACTACTTTAAAGTCAGGATATCAGGAATTAAGCATCTTAATGGAAAATAAATTTACTTTATAAAATGGCCTTAATATTTTTGTTATGTAGTAACAGTTTCATGAAGGATAACAAGGCACTGTTAATTGTTGGTATGGTATGTTTGGTAACAAAATGTTGGTCCCAAAAATAAGGTGGCCTTAACTACTACAATATGTACTTAACCACTGAATCATTTAGCATTTATCATGAACATACAGTACATGATTTTAAAGATTTATTTTTTTAATGTGCACAGTAGTATCATAATCATCTAATATATGTATTTTTAGCATATATTTAGATTATAATACATACATACATATATATATATATATATATATATATATATATATATATATATATATGGTCTGACCTTCATCTAAGTCACAGTTAAAGACAAACAATCTGACCAATCTTGACCAATAACACCTTTTATTTAATTTACTCATATTTAGTGATCAATAACAGAGTAGGCTGGAAAAGTAAATAATACTCTGAGCCTCATTGATAAAATGTTGCATAGAAACAATCTTAAATTTGATCTTATGTTCATTTCTCAGATATGCCTAAATGCGATTCATGGATTAAACATTTACAGTTTTTTAATTTCTTCTGATCTCCAGGTATGGCAATAGCACTTTTAGCACAGCATAGCATAGATTATTTAAAACTTGACCCTTCTGTAGTTTCATAGTGTACTAAGCCTGATTTTGTAAATTAAAATTTTCTGTTGTAATAATCAAGAAACTTTGTTAAAGCAATGAAATTGCAAGACAAGCTTCCTGTGCAATCAAGAGGGTATGGCTGTATTCAGGTGCTGTGCCTGCTGCGACCATGGTATGTCAGCAAAGTTCCTTGATTATTACACCAGAACAAACTCTTACACTCGTAGTTTCGTAGTCCTATCAGCCCAGAAAACCACAACTTTTAATTTTTCACCCTTAAAAGTAGTATACTTTTAAGTCTACTTAAGTAAAACTAAAAGTGGACTAAATTAGCTGAATTCTTTAGTATATAAAACTTTTAAGTATTCTTTAAGAATAACAGTAGTAAACTACTAAGTACAATCAATGATTGAATTTTATGGTGTTCAGTGTTTGTTTGAATATGGGCTCTTGACCCTTGACTCTTGTTTGATTACTGAACTGAATTATGGTAACTAGACAAGCCAAAAGAAATGGTGATCAGTTGTTGGTTATATTTTTACATCAACATTATTTTACCTGAATCACTGCATTGGGTGTATCTTATTAACTATAGCTCACATGTGATAATATAGGTTTCACTTACTTTCTCCACCTTTGCATGAATCATTGCTCTGTGAATTTACATTCTACTGTACAGTGCTTTGATGCAACCTGTGTTGTTAAAAGCGCTATATAAATAAAAATGATTGATTGATTGATTGAATTCAATGTAAATATAATTATTTGTGTTATTAATGTAGTCAGATTATTTATTCATAATTGTGAGTTAAACAAAGATCAAATTGCATCTGATGAGTAAACAATAAAGAAATCCATATATTATGAACTTCCATATATTTTGCCACACGTATGCACAACCACTCATGCCTTACTACATTTCTACTAACTCTCAAAGTAGAGGGTTAAGATGGTCACACGCCAGGTAAGAAGTCTTTACATTGTTTTGAATAGTTGCTAGGCACCACAGACAGATGCCAAATGAAACTGCTGGTGTGCATACACTCAATGAGAAAACAATGAGTTAGAATTTTTATGTTTACATATATTGTTAAATTAAAACAGCCTTTAAAAACAACTATTCAACAAAACTGAAATATACAATAATAATAATTATAAAAGCAAATAACAGTTTATGCATGGGCTATGTCAGTTCGTGTATCCTCTATTTAAAATCAGCTTAATATTAACCTTGGAAGAAAAGTGATCTAATTTCTGTTAAAACATTTGCAACAATCCTGTTTCTGACTCACTATTCACACCATTTTTTGATTAATTTATCAGTGTTACTATCCCTAGATATTAGATTTTGTGGTCTACTTACCAAACCTTTACGAGACTTGTGCATCCAGCGGAGATGTGGCTTTGTGTTGTCACATGGTTCCATGATAATCTGTTTTTCCAGAGGAGCCACAGGAAGTGTTCTGACGAAGCAACCTTAACCAAGTGTAGCTGAAGTGTTGACTCTACAAGGCATGAGAATACAGAAACATCTTCAGTAATAATGCAGTGTTTTTTAATGAGAGATTGTACAAAAATGAAATATCCATGTAAGTAATGTGTCTGATTTTGATATACCTTATTTGTGAGATCACATTTATCAAAAATAAAATGTCATTTTTTGAAATACCAAACATTTTCTGGTTCCAACATTGAAAATCTAAAAAAAAATTTGTTTGTGAGATAGTACATATTCTATTTTACAGATTGGAACATAAAATAATTAGTTGTGTAAAGTGGCGTATTTACTACCTACCAGTCCTTCTGCTTTGACCAGAGGGCGTCTAAGTCTGGGTAAGGTAGACATTCTCCAAGTACCATTTAAAGCTTTTACACTTTAGTTTTTTTCTCAGTTCAATCTGTTCTGTCAGATTTCCTATATCAGTCATACTTTTGTCCAGCAGATGGTGGTAGCCATGGCCATAAAACAGCTCTTTATAGTCATCCAGCCACACTTGCAACCCCTGGCCAAGTTTCTCTCGACTGTCTTCACCCGATCTTTAGGGAACTTGTAAGAGGTTATCACCACGGGAAAATGTGGCCGACACGTGAACAGGATGATTTCAATCTCACCTCCACACATCCAGATCTACAGCACAAATAACACATTACCTGCTAGCATTGGGGAATTTACAAAATTATTTCAAACTTTTAAAAGCTCTCAAATCAAATTTATTTTGGTCCACAAACTATTAACACAAGTTTGCTTTTTGTCACCATCCAATGCTGTGTGCACTTGAAAAGTTACAATATTTATTTATAGTACAATGTACAAATGGTTTTATTAAAAAATCCTGATTCCTTTAAATCTCAGATTAAAAATTGATTGACTCTGCAAATGAACATTTGGCTTATATACCTTGAAAGAGATTTCCATATTTTCCCCACCCCAGACATCCAGGCCTGGATCATATGCCCCCAGTTCATAGAAATAGCTCTTTGTCTATAGAGAAAAGACCCTGCCATAACAGGACACCTGTTTAAAAACAAACAAATAAAACCTGTCACTTGTAACTTGATAGTTAATTTGCAAGAGTCTGCTTGAACATGAAAACAAACAAAATAATGATTCATGTTTATTCCTTCCATAACTGTGTCTGTAATTGTGAACACAGAGGAGTAACTGAGCAGATTAGGCTTAAAATGTAATTTTTAAGCCTTTGACATCCTAATAACAATAGAGCACTGCATAATGGAGTACAGCATATCAGTACTAAAAAATGTTGAATATTTGAGGAAAAAATTTAGCCCTTTCTAGTGAGTGTGATCAACGTCAGTGTCTACTGGCAGTTATGGCCCTGGTTGACTCAACTTTACATACAAATCAGTTGTTCATCAAACAAAAAAAGTGCACAATATTGTCTACAAAAAATGACTGAAGATAACACAATTACAAATATTTCTGCAAGCATAAATTGTCCCTAAGCAATTGGACCCAAGCACCAGTAGCTCATACTGGCGATAGAGTGGATCTCTTTACAAGGGAAGTATTATTGTATTAAATTATGCATTAAATTAAAAGATATATATTTTTAATGTAATTGAACAGAAATTCAGTCGAGTCACTGGACAAGTATATTTAATATATTGTTTTATGTAATATATGTAACATTAAAATCAATATTGTTTATTATTGTATAATAATATGTAATATAATATATATATATATATATATATATATATATATATATATATATATATATACAGATTTAAATCTATAAGACCTAAAAATAATTCCTGTCCTGTGGCCTCTCTAGGTGGACAAAGTTAGCATTACAGTCTTCATTACTGTCACTAATATTGGATAATAAAATGGCTAATATATTTAGAAATTATTTGTGTGTTACCTTCTGAGAGAATTAATAAAATGTAATCAATAAATTGTCCTGTTGTCTATGTGTAATAATAATATAATGTTTAAATATTTGTGAAGGTTGGACATTGCATTCACAACATTTCCACAAGATCACAGTTCTCAAAATTTGTTGCAACACCACAAATATTTTGGCCTATATTGATGCGTCATCGCTGTCATTTTATAATATAGTTCCATCTTTTAACATTAATTACCTACAGTAGATTAACATAAACTAACAATGGATTATACTTGTGAAAGCAATAATCTCAGCTAGTTTTATTAATTATTAAACAGAAAGGCTAAATTGTTTCCCCAATATTTGACATTTTTTTTTTCACTGATACGCTGCACTGCCTTATGCAGCACATTGTTTAATTATTAGGATGTCAATAGGTTTTTAAAAATTACATTACTGCTCCCATTTTGGCCCCCTAGTGTTTAAGACACAGTTTTAAAGCCCTGGAACAAACATACATCATTATTGTATAATTACATTTGTTTTCATGCTTAAGCAGACACTTACAAATTAACTTTCAGGAACATAGGAACATTTTTAAAATCCAGAGTTTTATATTGTATATTTATATAATATTAATTATGGAGCCTGACCTAAGAGTAACGTCTCTGTTACCGTATGTAACCCTCGTTCCTCAAGAAGGAGCTGAGACGTCCCGTCGGATGACCGGCGAATTGGGATCTCGCTCGAGAGACCAATCTACTTGAGTGTATCTAAGCAGCAGCCAATTGAAGAAGATTGGCATGCGCGAATCTCATCCAGCTGCCGCTGATCACAGCCTGCGGTATAAATAAACAGCGGGTGCAGCTTATGATTTCAGGTTTCAGCTGAGGCCGGGCTAGTGACCCGCCCTTCAGCAGAGGTGCAGCCACCGTGGCGACGGGCGTGGCGATCTCGTTCCCTTCTTCAGGTAACAGCAGGGTTACATACGTAACCGAGGCGTTCCCTCGTAGTCAGTCACTCCGAGTCACGTCGGATGACCGACGAATTGGGATCTACCAAAGCGCCATGGGCGCTGCCTCTTCCAGTGTCCTGCAGGAGCCCCACAAGCCCCCTCAGTCTATCGGGGCGTAGGCCGGCTCCAATCCACAAGAAGCCAGCTACTTCTGTAACACTACCCATTTGTAAGACTGGAAGGCTGGGAAGCGTCCACGTTCTAGTGAACAGGGGCGTCACGAAGATCCAGCCTTCCCAGAGAGGAGGTCTCGGAACAAATCGCATATGGACCAGTATTTCAGTTTGCATATGGAAAATTGGAGGTGATTGAACCCTCTTAGACGTGGGCAGAAGGTCTGCCGAGGAAACGACGGAGCTCTAAGGCTATGCCGTGAAATACACACATAAAGTCCTCTTAGGGGTACTTTACATGGCTCCCAGGCCTCACCGGTTCTCGCAGTTCATCGAGAGGGCCTGGCGCCGGATGCTCCGCAACATCTGGCTGCCGAGGGGAATGGAGAGCTCGACAAGGTCTACTGTATGGGCGGCTCTGGAGCAGTTAACAAGCGACTCCGAGCCGGGCACTCTCAGTGCTTCTACCCATTTGAGGTGGAGAGAACACAGGAGGATTCCAGTTCCACACGTAAACTATACAATCTAGCAATGCGTGTTGAGGGTCGCCCAGCCCGCAGCTCTGCCAAATCTGTCAGCGAGGTGCCCACGAGCCACCGCCCGGAGCGATGCAACACTTGCTGAGTGTGCCCGCAACCTGAGGGGCAGGGCATACCCTGTGCTTGGTAGGCTAGGTAATGGCGTCCACTGGCTAGGTGGTAATGAGCCATCCTCTGCTTGGAGAAGTGGCCACTCCCCTTCTGCCGGCCTCTGCGACAAGCGAGAGCTGGACTGAGGTCCTGAAGCTTTGTGTCCGGTCAACGTAGCATCTTAGTGCTCGGGCGGGACAAGCGAAAGCGTCAGGGCTGGAGTCTGCCTCACTCCAGGGGCAGCGCGGCAGAAGGTTCACCACCTGGTCTCTGAGAAGGTAGTGGGAACTAGCCAGCACGTAACCGGGCCGTGGCCTCAGTGTTACCTGGGAATCCAGCGAGAGCCCAAACTGTAGGCACCAATAAATCGGCATCAAAAAGCCTGCAGGTCCCTACCCTCTTGATGGAGGCCAGTACCGAGCAGGAGCAACGTCTTCATAGATAAAAGAACTTTAGCACAACTGCTGGCAAGGGTTCAGCGGAGTTTACTGCAGTGCTGTCAGCACTACAGACAGGTCCCCAAGAGGAGTACTGTTGGGAGCCAAGGGGGATTCAACCTCCTGGCTTCCCTCAGAACACTGATAATCCAGCCATGCTTACCCCACAGACCTCCCATCTATGGGGTCATGATTTGCAGCGATTGCAGCCACGTCAGACTTTTTGGGTGGGGAGAGGCAGCCTTCGCTCCAACCCTTGCTGCAGAAGATAAGCACGACTGATAGGGCAATTCCCGGGTCTTCTTGAATTCTGGGAAGAACACCACTCTACCTAGTGAAGCTTTACTTCAAGGCATAGGCCTGTCTCAGGACTGCACTCTAGCTTGAAAAAGAAATGGTATCAATTCATCCCCTTGAGGTAGGTCACCCAGGAGCCTCCCAGATCCCATCCAGGGACCAGACATGGAGTTTCCAGAGGTCTGGGCGTGCTGCTGGCGGGTGTGCCCGCCTCTGAGGCAGAAGATCCTTCCTCAAGAGGATCGGCCAAAAAGGAGGGGCACAATGCCGTAGAGCACATGTTCTGGGAAACAAGTCTTCACCAGTAGGTTGCTACTAGCAAGACCTGCTCCTTGTCCTCCCCTGACCTTGCATAGTGTCTGTGCAAGAATGCTCACTGGGGAAATACATACTTGCAAAGGCCCCGCAGCCAGCTGTGTGCCAGTGGGCAATAGGAAGTCTCTGGAGGCAAACAGGTCTACCTGAGTGGCTCGGAAGCGTTCCCAAATCAGCTGAACCGCCCGGGGATGGAGTTTCCATTCTCCGGGTAGTACCCAGCTTCCGTGACAGCCTCGGCCAGCTGCCTGGTGCACACTCCTGGAATGTGAATGGCGGCTTACCTCAGAACTTCTCGACTCCACAGGAGGAGGTGGTGAAGCTAGATGCGACATACGGCGGGAGGCGTAGACCACCTTGTTGGTTGATGTATGCACAGCCAGTCAGTATGTTGTCTGTGCAGACTAGTACATGCTGGCCTTGAAAGCAGTTCTTAGAGACTGCCTAGGAGGCGAGATGTACTGCCAGCAACTTTAGGGCAGTTGATGTGCCATTGCAGTTGAGATGTGCTGACACTGCATGCCCGTTGTACGTGGCCCCTCAGCCGGTGGTGGAGGCATCCGTGGGCTCCACAGCATACCTGGAGACCTGCTCCAGGGGCACTCGCCCTAGGAACGAGAGTCTGACCACGGGAGTGAAGAGTTTGGGCGGGCAGGCCGGGTGCAAGTTATTTGAACCTCGTGAGTGCCACTTTGCCACGCCCCACCTCAGGACCTGAGTCGTGGTAGCCAATGTTGAGGCGGTCTCATATGGAGAGAAGGTCCCAGCGGCATCACCGTGGCCGCGGCCGCCAGGCGCCCCAGGAGCCTCTCTGAAAGATATTTCCAGTGGGACTGGCCGCCCTGCTCTTGGAACATATTCAACAGTTCCAACACCGAACTGGCACGCTCCTCTGTGAGAGTCAATGCCATCTGATCGATCGAATCCAGCTCCCATCCCAAGAAAAGAGATCCTCCGCGTTGGACAGAGTTTCTGTTTCCTTCTCCTGGCTGACCTGGAAAAACCCCAACTGGCTGAGGTGCTGCAGCACCCAGATCCCCTGTGTTCGCACAACCGAGGCCGGGACTGAGCTGGAATGAGCCAGTCATCCAGCTGGTTGAGAATGCAAGCGCCTTACTCTCTTCAGTGGAGCAAAGAGGCCACCTCCACGACTTGCGGCGAAGACGCCGTGGGCTTATTGGTGGGAGGGCTCCAAAGTGGTAGGATCTATGCTGACATGCTCTGGCTTCGCCAACGCTTAACCTCAGTAACAGCTCCGTGGCGCGGGGAAGAATCAACACATGAAAAGCGCGCGGTCCTTCTTGCGGTCGGATTTGGGTTCTTTCAACCAATCCTGGCGACGGACGCAACTGAATGGGCGCTTTCTGTGTCAACATCCTGAACGGGAGTGGCTTTCGATTCAGGACTCAGAGATCCAAGATTTAGTGCGTAACCCACACGCCCTCTTCTTTGGCACTCCATGAAGTATGGGCTGCAAGCTCCCCAAATTCTCATATCGTGCTGGAGAGAATCGGCTTTGCTCGCGCCTTCACTAGAAGGATAGCAATCTCCGCCCACAAGACAGAGGGCGCGGCAGATGGTTCACACTGACGAGATAAGCGGATCCCACCGGAACTTGGGGACGCGGGAGGCGAACCTGAATCATACAGCCGAGCCGCAGGTAACGTGAGAGCCACCGGGATAGCCTGAGAAGATTCAAGCGGGCATCCAGAGACCCAACTAGCGGTTCGGAGGAACCACCCGGCGTGCGGGCGGCGGGCAGTGAGGGGGAGTGCAGGGAGACCCGGCTGCGGGCGTGCCGTGGGTCGGTCTGAGAAGGGCCCATGTGTATGAAAACTCTTACTTCCGCATCCTCACAGAAGTGAGGCGGGTAGGCCAGCTGGTCTGGTCCCTCCCAGTCTTCCCACTGCTGTGTATACAGCCCAAGAAGAGAGTGCGAGTGGTGCGGAACTGGCCCGCTCAACTCCTCGTGCGCCTGGGGACAGAGACAGAGAGAACGCCCCTTGTCGAGGTTTAGGTAGCTGCAACATTCTCTGCCCGGCAGGCCGGCTCCTCCATCTCCCGGATCTGAGGGGCTTCTTTCACCTGGCGCGCTTTCCCTCCAGGTTTGGCAGGAGCCTGGACAGGCACACAATTAGTTGCCCCTGCTAGCAGCCTCACGGTGCTGCCTGCATGGGGGCTACTCTCTCACGCTGGCTGGCACCTGAGGCCGGAAAGCAGTAGGGGCACTCGGCGATATGAGGCTAGCTGAGGCGGGCCGGGCCGGGCGCTGGGTGAGAGCAGCGGCTGCCACGCCAGGCAGGATGCTTCTTACCTCAGTTCAGCTTCTGGGCAGCGAGGAGAACTGCTTGCACAAGTTCTCCACTGCGTCGCCAAGAGGCCGGTCTGGGACATGGGGGCATTCAAGAGCGTGTCTTGTCTACTCTCGCGCAGGCCGACTCAGACACAGCCACAGATGGCGTTTCCTGACCGCACGTAGCGGCCATCGCACGTCCCAGAGACCAGCTGCTAGACCTTCCGTCGCTCAGGAAGAGGTGTCCATCACGATACCGAGTTCTTTCCGAACTTCCGGGTCATGACTACCCCTGTGCAGATCCTTCCAGTGCCTTGGCTCTAGTGAACTCCTGCAACAAACGCCAAAGCATGTGCTGCAGATGCAGAAGTCAATCAGAAGCCGCACTTGCCACTGCCGTTTAGAGCCGCATTTATGCACCTGCAGGCCGGGATGGGGAGCACAGGATCACAGCACTAAGCGAGGCGGCGATGGGACACAGCCGCATCCCAACTGGCCGCTCCACTGTGGGTGGGGACTGTAAGAGGATCACGCTCTCCTGGCTGGTGCCGCTGCCATGGTGGTGAAGGAGGAGGGAGCTACACTGGGGCAGTTTCGGTGGTGAAAGGTGCTTTCCACATCCCAGCAAGCTCCTCATGCACTTCCGGGAAAAAAGGTACCATGGTGGGGCCCTGAGAACCAGCGCGAGCCACTCCTTAAATACCAATCGTCCAGCCTCGAGGGCCCAGGAAGCAGTGGAGGTTTCACTTGATCCCGATCACCTCGGCGGCCTGGGCAAGCATAGCCACCATTTCTAGATCTGTATCAGTACATTCCAACGCCTGAGTAGGCGCCCAGGCAACGGATCTTCACTTCCAGAAATGTCTGGCTCACCTTCCGTTATGGTGTTGATCATCAGGAGGAGCCCAAGAGGGTACAGCTGAAACCACGTGAAGTCCAGACTGCCAACTGCAGCTCCACTGGTTGCAGGATTTAAGCTTTATGTCACAGCGAAATGGAGGCCACCTGTCTGCAGCCAGGATGAGAACGCCAGTCGAGCAAACACAAGCTCCGCCTCCTTTTTCAAGTGACAGAGCCCACCCATCACTCCGAGATGACCATCTCCCGCGAGAAATGATTCATCACAACCGCCACCTCAGTACTGAAGCCCGAACTGCGAGGCAGCGATTGTGACCATCACTAACACCAGGTAACAACACTTCCAAACACCTGGGTGTCACGTGGAGTCTGAGAAACCGAGACCACTGCGTGTCGAGTTTGCCAGGCGTGCTTGTCGTCTTTAAAAGATGCACCCGCGAATGCCTGGAGATTAAGTGCTGGGCGTCTGGTCAGAGGAGAGCAGCCCCAACTGAGTCTGGATTTCTCCCAAAGGTTTTTCTCCATTCTGTATGGATGGGGTTTTGTTTCCTTGCCGCTGTCGCCTCTGGCTTGCTTGGTTAGGGACATAGCTACAAAACAGCTATCATTGGATTAGCTGAGACCGTCTCTGCATTTAATAAGAAATTGGTCACTCGTCATTCGCCATCCCTGTCATTTATACTGTACAGTGCTTTGATGCAACCTATGTTG